>NC_134359.1:13563523-13581023 GCF_048569485.1 Anomaloglossus baeobatrachus | reverse complement strand
GTATACAAGCTGCACACTGACACTGCACATTGTATACAAGCTGCACACTGACACTGTAAATTGTATACAAACTGCGCAGTGACACTGCACATTGTATACAAGCTGCACACAGACACTGTACATTGTATACAAGCTGCGCACTGACACTATACATTGTATACAAGTTGCACACCAACACTGCACATTGTATACAAGCTGCACACTGACACTATACATTGTATACAAGTTGCACACTGACACTGCACATTGTATCACAAGTTTAGATCTGCAGTGTTGTCCCAGAAAAAGATATAATAAAATATTTACAAAATGTGAGGGTGTACTCACTTTTGTAATATATTGTAAATAGCAGAATGGGTTGTTGTAATCTAATACCCCAATCATCAACCTGTCACATGTTACAAAGGCTGATACATTGTGACAAAAGCTTCAGCTGTGAGGAGTGTTAGTCCTCGCAGGTTTGTATTGGGGCAATGCGGGCTATGATGGGGGGGTACAGGGGCACCCCGTGACTGCGGATGATATATAATCCAGATTATTATATAACTATTTTCTTTCGTGGTGCGGCTCCTGCCAAGAATCCACTTAATGAAGGAGAAACGACCAAACCCGTCCTGCGAGACCCGGCATCTCCAAGCCTCTGTCTAAAGCACTTTAAGAGTCCTTGTATCTCGGGAGTTTCCAGCCGCTGCTGCCATGTGCAGGGTGGGCACCGGAACATCACATGTTTCTTCCCCTCATTTCTATCGATTTACAATGGAATGTTCTTTCCACCCGTATTATTAACCCCTGTCCTGTGCAGTGCCCGGGCTCCCGTCCTGTGCATTGCCGGGCTCCTGTCCTGTGCATTGCCGGGCTCCTGTCCTGTGCATTGCCCGGGCTCCTGTCCTGTGCATTGCCCGGGCTCCCGGTCCTGTGCATTGCTGGGCTCCTGTCCTGTGCATTGCCCGGGCTCCCGTCCTGTGCATTGCTGGGCTCCTGTCCTGTGCAGTGCCCGGGCTCCTGTCCGGTGCATTGCCCGGGCTCCTGTCCTGTGCATTGCCCGGGCTCCCGTCCTGTGCATTGCTGGGCTCCCGTCCTGTGCATTGCCCGGGCTCCCGTCCTGTGCATTGCCCGGGCTCCCGTCCTGAGCATTGCCCGGGCTCCCGTCCTGTGCATTGCCCGGGCTCCCTTCCTGTGCATTGCCCGGGCTCCCGTCCTGTGCATTGGCGGGCTCCGGTCCTGTGCATTGCCCGGGCTCCCTTCCTGTGCATTGCCCGGGCTCCCTTCCTGTGCATTGCCCGGGCTCCCGTCCTGTGCATTGCCCGGGCTCCCGTCCTGTGCATTGCTCGGGCTCCCGTCCTGTGCATTGCCCGGGCTCCCTTCCTGTGCATTGCCCGGGCTCCCTTCCTGTGCATTGCCCGGGCTCCCTTCCTGAGCATTGCCCGGGCTCCCTTCCTGAGCATTGCCCGGGCTCCCGTCCTGTGCATTGCTCGGGCTCCCGTCCTGTGCAGTGCCCGGGCTCCCTTCCTGAGCAGTGCCCGGGCTCCCTTCCTGAGCAGTGCCCGGGCTCCCGTCCTGTGCAGTGCCCGGGCTCCCGTCCTGTGCAGTGCCCGGGCTCCCGTCCTGTGCAGTGCCCGGGCTCCCGTCCTGTGCAGTGCCCGGGCTCCCGTCCTGTGCAGTGCCCGGGCTCCCGTCCTGTGCAGTGCCCGGGCTCCCGTCCTGTGCAGTGCCCGGGCTCCTTGACCTGTAAGAAGTGGTCATTATTGAAACACCAAGTCTAACGTTATTACACAATGAGAAATTAGGAAACTTTCTAAGGCTATGTGCGCACTAAAAAATTGACTTTTCTTAAGCAAAATCCGCACCCTCTGGTAGAATACTGCACCCGTATTTTTTCCGCAGGTTGGTCCCTGTGGTTTTTTAGCATTATCTATGGCAAAAACCGCAGGTACCTGCAGAAAAGACGTGACAACCTGTAGGGGAAAAAAAACTGCAGTGTGCAGACAGCATTTTTTTTACCTTAGGTTTTGCTGGTGAAGGATTGCAGAAAGGATAGGAACATTTTCTGCAGCAATTCATGCAGCAAAACCATGGCAAATCCGCGGCAAAAACTGCAGCGTGCGCACAGGGCCTAATACACTTTCTGTGTCAGTTTCTTGCTTGCTGTCAGTGAATGGGATCATTTTTGTTATCATCCAGAGGCTTTCAGTACTGGCCTCACCTATTGCCAAATTGTGACATTCCCCTTTAAGGTGTCTGTGTTTTTTTTGTCATGGGGAACTCACACACAATGACACATTCCTCTCCTGAAATACTCTGTGCTGCTGGAGACCCCGCTAATTCTATGGTCCATCACAACCTATGGTATCCGCACACTGCTCTCCTGAAATACTCTGTGCTGCTGGAGACCCCGCTAATTCTATGTCTATCACAGCCTATGGTATCCGCTCACTGCTCCCCTGAAATACTCTGTGCTGCTGGAGACTGCACTAATTCTATGTCAATCACAGCCTATGGTATCCGCACACTGCTCTCCTGAAATACTCTGTGCTGCTGGAGACCCCACTAAATCTATGCCCATCACAGCCTATGGTATCTGCAAACTGCTCTCCTGAAAAGCTCTGTGCTGCTGGAGACCCCGCTAATTCTATGTCCATCACAGCCTATGGTATCCGCACACTGCTCCCCTGAAATACTCTGTGCTGCTGGAGACCTCGCTAATTCTATGTCCATCACAACCTATGGTATCCGCACACTGCTCCCCTGAAATACTCTGTGCTGCTGCAGACCTCGCTAATTCTATGTCCATCACAGCCTATGGTATCCGCACACTGCTCCCCTGAAATACTCTGTGCTGCTGGAGACCTCGCTAATTCTATGTCCATCACAACCTATGGTATCCGCACACTGCTCCCCTGAAATACTCTGTGCTGCTGCAGACCTCGCTAATTCTATGTCCATCACAGCCTATGGTATCCGCTCACTGTTCTCCTGAAATACTCTGTGCTGCTGGAGACCCCACTAAATCTATGCCCATCACAGCCTATGGTATCTGCACACTGCTCTCCTGAAAAGCTCTGTGCTGCTGGAGACCCCGCTAATTCTATGTCCATCACAGCCTATGGTATCCGCACACTGCTCCCCTGAAATACTCTGTGCTGCTGGAGACCTCGCTAATTCTATGTCCATCACAACCTATGGTATCCGCACACTGCTCCCCTGAAATACTCTGTGCTGCTGCAGACCTCGCTAATTCTATGTCCATCACAGCCTATGGTATCCGCACACTGCTCCCCTGAAATACTCTGTGCTGCTGGAGACCTCGCTAATTCTATGTCCATCACAACCTATGGTATCCGCACACTGCTCCCCTGAAATACTCTGTGCTGCTGCAGACCACGCTAATTCTATGTCCATCACAGCCTATGGTATCCGCTCACTGCTCCCCTGAAATACTCTGTGCTGCTGCAGACCTCGCTAATTCTATGTCCATCACAGCCTATGGTATCCGCTCACTGCTCTCCTGAAATACTCTGTGCTGCTGCAGACCTCGCTAATTCTATGTCCATCACAGCCTATGGTATCCGCTCACTGTTCTCCTGAAATACTCTGTGCTGCTTTGCAGATGAGTGGTGATGATTGCAGGAGGACTCACCCTTCTCTGCAGAGTGGATGTGATTAGCAGTGACATTTCCTCCGCGCCCCGTGCAGGTGTGGGTGCCTCCGGCCTCAGATGTCGCTGCCTGGTATATACAATATATCACGCATAGCAACAACCCTACACAAATATTACCCCGAGTTACAACACAAAAGCATCCAGGAGAAATCTGCCCCCGGCGCAGAGACTCCGCGACAGCCGCACGTGAGACCGAGGGGCTTGTATTCAGTGTCTCCGCTCTGGCAGAACCTCTGCTTGCTGTCAGTGAATAGGAACCTTTGTATGATGTTCCCCGGCAGCAGCACAACCCTTGGGTTACAATGCATCGGTTCCGGCTGCTGAGCTCACAGAGCATTGTGTGGACTGGATTCAACTGTAACAAATCCTCAGCTGTGCGAGTGACTAGCTCAGGAAGGATTGATAAGCCGCAGTGCGGGGCACGAGGACCCAGCGGGGAGGATTCAGTGATGCGGACACCATAAACGTAGACGCGGCGCCATCTTATCACAGGCGGAGCGATTTGACGCATTGTGGCAGGTTTTTTTTTTTTTGCACCTTTCTGTGCGATGTGCAGGGTAAATACGGGGCACCTATAGTGCAGATGGGGGGGCCGAGGGTCGGGAGCCCACCATACACCTGTCTCATCATTGTGAGCCCCTTGTCCTAAATATTAGGCGGTAGGAGCCCCCTTTTCTGCACAGTTCAGGCACCGCAGCTCCGACCCTGGAAACTATAGGATACTGTTGAGTATAGGGTGTTGGGGGGCTCGGGTCCTCCTGGACATGATGCGGAGGCTGCAGGGGCGCGCGTCATCTCCACAAGGGCCGGGGAGATTCACACATACAGGACCCAGTGTGGACACTACATGAGCGCATGGAGACCCCGAAGAGGTGGTGACCGCTGGACCCCGCCCGGCCGCACTTCTCCAGACCCGCTCCCTTCTTTTCACCATTTTGTGCCGCACGTCTCGGGAAGGTCTCTGTACAGACACATGGAGGAGCCATGAAATAGTGACAAGTGGTGATAATCCGCCGTCGCCCCCTGTGACCCCACAAATGTCCCGTTCATCCCGCAGAGCCGTGTTTACTGCTGAGGACGATGACCGGACATTTCCAAGTAACGAGCTGGAAAAATAAACTTTTCTGGTATGAGCCGGCGACAGCAGGGACCGGCCACAGTCCTGGGGGAGCGAGGACCGCAACAGCCGCAAACACTCCAAAACTGAACCCTATAACAGAGGCCTAATATACACACGCCCTGCAGAGCAAAGTATGGAGCCTCAAGCTTTAACCCTGGAGTGCCTGCCCCCTGGTGTATAACCTTTGACCCTATTGCCCCCATTGTGTATAACATCCGGCCTCAATGCCCCCCCGCAGTGAATAGCCTCCGGCCCCCTTTGCCCCTGGTGTATAAAATCCAGCACGTTACCCCCTAGGTATAACATCTGGCAACTTTGCCCCCCCCCCCCCCCCCCCCCCCCCCAGTGTATAACCTCTAGCACCCTGCCCCTACTATATATAACCTCCAGCACCCCGCCCCTATATATAACCTCCAGCACCCAGCCCCTATATATAACCTCCAGCACCCCGCCCCTATATATAACCTCCAGCACCCCGCCCCTATATATAACCTCCAGCACCCCGCCCCTATATATAACCTCCAGCACCCCGCCCCTATATATAACCTCCAGCACCCCGCCCCTATATATAACCTCCAGCACCCCGCCCCCTATATATAACCTCCAGCACTTTTGCTCCCAGTGTACAACCTCCGGCCCATTCCTTCCTCCGGTGTACAACCTCCAGCCCCTTCACCCCCCCCCCGATTTACAACCTCCGCCCACCCCCCCCCAGTGTATAACCTCCAGCACCCTGCCCCTATATATAACCTCCAGCACTTTTGCCCCCGGTGTATAATCTCTGGCCCCTTTGCACTCCCGGTGCATAACCTTTGGGACCCTACTCTCTGTGTTTAATTTCTCCCCCACCCCCCAATGTACAACCTCCGGTTCCTTCCTTCCCCGGTGTACAACCTCCGGCCCCTTCCCCCCCCCACCGATTTACAACCTCTGGCCCCTCCCCCCCGGTGTACAACCTCCGGCCCCTTCCCCCTCGTGTACAACCTTCGGCCCCTTCTCCCCCGTGTACAACCTTCGGCCCCTTCCCCCCCGTGTACAACCTTCGGCCCCTTCCCCCCCGTGTACAACCTTCGGCCCCTTCTCCCCCCCTTCCCCCGGTGGTACAACCTCCGGCCCCTGCCCCCCCCCCGATTTAAAACCTCGGCCCCTCCCCCCAGTGTACAACCTCTGGCCCCTTTGACCCCTTGTCTAGTTTCGGCTCCGGGGATAACCCTCCCTAGGATGGGTGGTCAGATTTATTACTGTTACCGATTAGCCATTCAGGGTCCCAGAAACCCCCCGGGAGAGGCAGAATGTGACCCTCTCTCAGCTCGGCTGTTTTGGGGAGGACTCATAAAAAGGAGTCAGAAAGGCCGGACTCCCCAGGAACAAGTAACCAGCTCTTCCCTTTAGGGCCGATACTTTACACTGCAGCTCTTCTTTTTGATATATAGTATATGTAACAATATAAAGGTAGGACACATTTTCCCTATGGAAAGACAGAGGCTTTATAGTCCATGATCCATACATTTTATTATCACATACAATATATCATGTCCTTGATTAGTTTACACAGGGCAGATTTTATATATATTATATATATATATATATATATATATATATATATATATATATATATATATATATATACACATACATATATATATACACACATATATATATATACATATATATATATATATATATATATATATATATATATATACATACAGTATATATACAGTATATACACGCGGCATCCTGGACAATGCGACCAGTCCGGAGACAGAAGACGCCACAAGTGTCAGCTCCTTCACCCTACAGGCCTCCTTACATTAGGGCCAGGCGCCCCCTGCTGGTCGGAGCTGGGATTGCACTCTGCAGGCCTCCTTACATTAGGGCCAGGCGCCCCCTGCTGGTCGGAGCTGGGATTGCATTCTGCAGGCCTCCTTACATTAGGGCCAGGCGCCCCCTGCTGGTCGGAGCTGGGATTGCATTCTGCAGGCCTCCTTACATTAGGGCCAGGCGCCCCCTGCTGGTCGGAGCTGGGATTGCACTCTGCAGGCCTCCTTACATTAGGGCCAGGCGCCCCCTGCTGGTCGGAGCTGGGATTGCACTCTGCAGGCCTCCTTACATTAGGGCCAGGCGCCCCCTGCTGGTCGGAGCTGGGATTGCATTCTGCAGGCCTCCTTACATTAGGGCCAGGCGCCCCCTGCTGGTCGGAGCTGGGATTGCACTCTGCAGGTCTCCTTACATTAGGGCCAGGCGCCCCCTGCTGGTCGGAGCTGGGATTGCACTCTGCAGGTCTCCTTACATTAGGGCCAGGCGCCCCCTGCTGGTCGGAGCTGGGATTGCACAGTACATATTGTCTTTCAGTCTTCGCTGTGACTGTGATCTATGAAATCTCCATTGCATTAAATTACAATTATAATGAATAAAGCGGAGGGTTGTTGGAGAAACTGCCCCAAGGCCCGGGCAGTGATGAGCGTCAGTCTGGGGGGTGCAGGGAGCGGCGGCATGATGGAGGTAAATCCCTAAAACTGGGGGGAAAAAAACAGAAAAATATCAGTAAGTAAAGTAAATCCATATTCACACACATATAAGGAGAGGACAGTAACACAAGGCCTCACTAAGATCCACGGGCTTCAGTGTATCAGTGCACAGCACAGGCCGCAGCGGACCACCACAACCCAGGACAATCTGAGACCACCAGCTCTGCTGTTGGGGGGACACACAGACACCTCTACACACAGGACCCCGGCAGTCGCACCCCTCGCACCTCGTAGTCAGTTCTTGCGCTGTTTTTCTGCCGGCAGTAAGCCCATCTCCGCCATACAGGCGCTGATCACCTGCGCAGCCTCCTCCTGTGCCGGCCGCTGCGCAGAGACTCTGGTCTGTACAGCAAGAAGCTCCGACTCCACTGAAACGTGAGAGAAAAAACTCCTGGTCTAACAGTGATTGGTGCAAGACGGAGTATCCGAAGTATCCCTGTGCATCTCAGCCATCTGTACCTCGCCTTTGTCACCAGTCTGTAGCTCAGCCTTCGTTACCTGTGTATCTCAGCTGTCCACAATGCACCATTCCCCCTGTGTATCCTCTCAACTAGTCACCCCTGTGTTTCTCACTGTATGTAGCTCATCCTTTGTACCCCCCGTGTATCTCATCAGTATGAAGTTCAGCCATCATCCCTCCCGTGTATCTCACCAGTCTGTAGCTTAGCCATTGTCCCCGTGTATCTTATCTGTCTGTAGCTCAGCAATCGCCCCCCCGTGTATCTCACCAGTCTGTAGCTCAGCCATCGCGCCCCAGTGTATCTCACCAGTCTGAAGCTCAGCCATCGCCCCCCCCGTGTATCTCACCCGTCTGTAGCTCAGCCATCGCGCCCCCGTGTATCTCACCCGTCTGTAGCTCAGCCATCACCCCCCCCCCTGTGTATCTCACCCGTCTGAAGCTCGGCCGTCACCCCCCCTGTGTATCTCACCCGTCTGTAGCTCAGCAGTCACCCCCTCGTGTATCTCACCCGTCTGTAGCTCAGCCATCACCCCCCCGTGTATCTCACCCGTCTGTAGCTCAGCCATCCCCCCCGTGTATCTCACCCGTCTGTAGCTCAGCCATTCCCCCCCTGTATCTCACCCATCTGTAGCTCAGCCATCACCCCCCCGTGTATCTCACCCGTCTGTAGCTCAGCCATCGCGCCCCCGTGTATCTCACCCGTCTGTAGCTCAGCCATCGCGCCCCCGTGTATCTCACCAGTCTGTAGCTCAGCCATCACCCCCCCGTGTATCTCACCCGTCTGTAGCTCAGCCATCGCGCCCCCGTGTATCTCACCCGTCTGTAGCTCAGCCATCACCCCCCCCCTGTGTATCTCACCCGTCTGTATCTCAGCCGTCACCCCCTCGTGTATCTCACCCGTCTGTAGCTCAGCCATCACCCCCCCGTGTATCTCACCCGTCTGTAGCTCAGCCATCACCCCCCCGTGTATCTCACCCGTCTGTAGCTCAGCCATCCCCCCCGTGTATCTCACCCGTCTGTAGCTCAGCCATTCCCCCCCTGTATCTCACCCGTCTGTAGCTCAGCCATCGCGCCCCCGTGTATCTCACCAGTCTGTAGCTCAGCCATCACCCCCCCCGTGTATCTCACCCGTCTGTAGCTCAGCCATCGCGCCCCCGTGTATCTCACCAGTCTATAGCTCAGCCATCACTCCCCCGTGTATCTCACCCGTCTGTAGCTCAGCCATCGCGCCCCCGTGTATCTCACCCGTCTGTAGCTCAGCCATCACCCCCCCCGTGTATCTCACCCGTCTGTAGCTCAGCCATCGCGCCCCCGTGTATCTCACCAGTCTGTAGCTCAGCCATCACCCCCCCGTGTATCTCACCCGTCTGTAGCTCAGCCATTGCGCCCCCGTGTATCTCACCCGTCTGTAGCTCAGCCATCACCCCCCCCGTGTATCTCACCCGTCTGAAGCTCGGCCGTCACCCCCCCGTGTATCTCACCCGTCTGTAGCTCAGCCGTCACCCCCTCGTGTATCTCACCCGTCTGTAGCTCAGCCGTCACCCCCTCGTGTATCTCACCCGTCTGTAGCTCAGCCGTCACCCCCTCGTGTATCTCACCCGTCTGTAGCTCAGCCATCACCCCCCCCCTGTGTATCTCACCCGTCTGAAGCTCGGCCGTCACCCCCCCGTGTATCTCACCCGTCTGTAGCTCAGCCGTCACCCCCTCGTGTATCTCACCCGTCTGTAGCTCAGCCGTCACCCCCTCGTGTATCTCACCCGTCTGTAGCTCAGCCATTCCCCCCCGTGTATCTCACCCGTCTGTAGCTCAGCCATTCCCCCCCGTGTATCTCACCCGTCTGTAGCTCAGTCATCCCCCCCGTGTATCTCACCCGTCTGTAGCTCGGCCGTCACCCCCCCCGTGTATCTCACCCGTCTGTAGCTCAGCCATCCCCCCCGTGTATCTCACCCGTCTGTAGCTCAGCCATCCCCCCCGTGTATCTCACCCGTCTGTAGCTCAGTCATCCCCCCCGTGTATCTCACCCGTCTGTAGCTCAGCCATCCCCCCCGTGTATCTCACCCGTCTGTAGCTCAGTCATCCCCCCCGTGTATCTCACCCGTCTGTAGCTCAGCCATCCCCCCCGTGTATCTCACCTGTCTGTAGCTCAGTCATCCCCCCCGTGTATCTCACCCGTCTGTAGCTCGGCCGTCACCCCCCCGTGTATCTCACCCGTCTGTAGCTCAGCCATCCCCCCCGTGTATCTCACCCGTCTGTAGCTCAGCCATCCCCCCCGCGTATCTCACCCGTCTGTAGCTCAGCCATTGTTTCTCCCAGTTGAGCTTCGGATTTTCCCAGCGTCGCCCTCAGAGTCTCCAGCTTTTCCTGGAAGCTCTTCTCCAGATGACGGCAGGACGCCCGGACACCTTCTGCTTCCATCAGTCGCATTTTTAAGGCTCCACTGCAGAAAAAAGACAGGAGTGACCAACGTGATCGCCTCGTGATCCCACCCATGTCTGCCGGCCAGTATAAATTACACTGGGAGGAAATCTCGCAAATGTGAGGGGGCCACGGGGTGTGCGAGGAAGCCGCAAATGTGAGGGGGCTGCGGGACATGCGAGGGAGCGCAGATGTGAGGGGGCACGGGCCATGTGAGGGAGCGCAGATGTGAGGGGGCCACGGGGTGTGCGAGGAAGCCGCAGATGTGAGGGGGCACGGGGCATGCGAGGGAGCGCAGATGTGAGGGGGCTGCGGGGCATGCGAGGGAGTGCAGATGTGAGGGGGCTGCGGGGACATGCGAGGGAGCGCAGATGTGAGGGGGGCTGCGGGACATGCGAGGAAGCCGCAGATGTGAGGGGGGCTGCGGGGTGTGCGAGGAAGCCGCAGATGTGAGGGGGGCACAGGGTGTGCGAGGAAGCCGCAGATGTGAGGGGGCACGGGCCATGTGAGGGAGCGCAGATGTGAGGGGGTACGGGGCATGTGAGGAAGCCGCAGATGTGAGGGGGGCACGGGGAATGTGAGGGAGCGGAGATGTGAGGGGGCACGGGGCATGTGAGGAAGCCGCAGATGTGAGGGGGGCTGCGGGGCATGTGAGGAAGCCGCAGATGTGAGGGGGCTGCGGGGCATGTGAGGGAGCGCAGATGTGAGGGGGGCACGGGGAATGTGAGGAAGCCGCAGATGTGAGGGGGCTGCGGGGCATGTGAGGGAGCGCAGATGTGAGGGGGCACGGGGAATGTGAGGGAGCGCAGATGTGAGGGGGCACGGGGAATGTGAGGGAGCGCAGATGTGAGGGGGCACGGGGAATGTGAGGGAGCGCAGATGTGAGGGGGGGCACGGGGAATGTGAGGAAGCCGCAGATGTGAGGGGGGCACGGGGAATGTGAGGAAGCCGCAGATGTGAGGGGGGCACGGGGCATGTGAGGGAGCGCAGATGTGAGGGGGCTGCGGGGCATGCGAGGGAGCGCAAATGTGAGGGGGGCACGGGGCATGTGAGGGAGCGCAGATGTGAGGGGGGCACGGGGAATGCGAGGAAGCCGCAGATGTGAGGGGGCTGCGGGGCATGCGAGGAAGCCGCAGATGTGAGGGGGCTGCGGGGCATGTGAGGAAGCCGCAGATGTGAGGGGGGCACGGGGAATGTGAGGAAGCCGCAGATGTGAGGGGGGCACGGGGAATGTGAGGAAGCCGCAGATGTGAGGGGGGCTGCGGGGCATGCGAGGGAGCGCAGATGTGAGGGGGCTGCGGGGCATGCGAGGGAGCGCAGATGTGAGGGGGCTGCGGGGCATGCGAGGGAGCGCAGATGTGAAGGGGTTGCGGGGCATGCGAGGGAGCGCAGATGTGAGGGGGGCACGGGGCATGTGAGGGAGCGCAGATGTGAGGGGGGCACGGGGAATGCGAGGAAGCCGCAGATGTGAGGGGGCTGCGGGACATGCGAGGAAGCCGCAGATGTGAGGGGGGCACGGGGCATGTGAGGAAGCCGCAGATGTGAGGGGGGCACGGGGCATGTGAGGGAGCGCAGATGTGAGGTGGGCACGGGGCATGTGAGGAAGCCGCAGATGTGAGGGGGCTGCGGGGCATGCGAGGGAGCGCAGATGTGAGGGGGCACGGGGCATGCGAGGAAGCCGCAGATGTGAGGGGGCTGCGGGGCATGCGAGGAAGCCGTAGATGTGAGGGGGCACGGGCCATGTGAGGGAGCGCAGATGTGAGGGGGCTGCGGGGCATGCGAGGAAGCCGCAGATGTGAGGGGGGCACGGGGCATGTGAGGAAGCCGCAGATGTGAGGGGGGCACGGGGCATGTGAGGGAGCGCAGATGTGAGGTGGGCACGGGGCATGTGAGGAAGCCGCAGATGTGAGGGGGCTGCGGGGCATGCGAGGGAGCGCAGATGTGAGGGGGCACGGGGCATGCGAGGAAGCCGCAGATGTGAGGGGGCTGCGGGGCTGCGGGGCATGCGAGGAAGCCGTAGATGTGAGGGGGCACGGGCCATGTGAGGGAGCGCAGATGTGAGGGGGGCACGGGGCATGCGAGGGAGCGCAGATGTGAGGGGGCTGCGGGGCATGCGAGGGAGCGCAGATGTGAGGGGGCTGTGGGGCATGCGAGGGAGCGCAGATGTGAGGGGGCTGCGGGGCATGCGAGGGAGCGCAGATGTGAGGGGACTGCGGGGCATGCAAGGGAGCCACGGGTGAGAGGGGCTCAATAAATGACAAAGAAAAAGTTTAGAGAATTAAAGTAAGAGGAGACATTAAATAATTATAGAAAATGTAATAAAATTCTGTAAAAAAGAAATCAAAGCAGCAAAGATTGAGGCAGAGACTCGCTGCCAGAGAAGTAACAATAATCCAAAATATTCAAAACTAATAGAATGATCGTGTGGACCCCGGCTTATTCTCTACAGTATTTATACAAGAAAATCCCACGACAGATGACGAGATCTGGAGACTATAAATTCCCCATAAAGGTCACCTGATAACCGGGCAGGACGGACGCCGCCGCCTCAAAATCACTAAAGATGATAAATCCCCGGCCCGGAAAACGGGAAAAAAATTCCAAATGTGGAGAAATAGTGAAAAAAGTGCAATTACACAATGTTTTTTTGGGATTTTTTATTCACGCTGCTCACTATATGGTAACACTGATGTGTGGGTGCGATGCCTCAGATCGGTGCGAGTTCGTAGACACCAAACATGTATAGGTTTACTTTTATCTATGGGGTGAAAAAATTCTGAAATTTGTCCCCTAAAATATAGCGCTTTTGTCACCATTTTCCGTGACCCGCAGCGTTCTCATGTTTCGGGATCTGGGGCTCAGGGGCAGATTATTTGTTGCGTCCTGAGCTGACTTTTTTAGTGATACCATTTTTGTGTAGATCGATGTTTTGATCGCATGTTATTGTATTGTAAAAATAAAGTTGCAGCGACCAAAATACATAATTTTGGCATTTGGAATTTTTTTCTCGCCACGCCGTGTACCGATCAGATTAATTAATTTATTTATTTTTTATTATTTTAACTTTAATTTTCAAATGGGCAAAAGTGGGAGGATTTGAACTTTTATTTTTTCATATTTTTAAAAAAACATTTTTTTTTTTACATATTTTCCTAGTCCCCCTAGGAGACTTTATCACTGCACTGAACGATCGCCTATGGATTTCTGCTGATCAGAGCAGCATCGCTCTGATCAGCAGAAATGCTCATCTTCTGTGAGTGCCAGCGCTCTCATGAGAACATAATTTTACACAAGTGCGACCACACATATATTGGGCACAATTTTGGTCCCCGGTGTATAAGAATATAGCTGAACTAGAGCGGGAGCAGAGAAGAGCGACCAACACTATTAGAGGAATGGGGATAATGCAGAAAACGGGTTTTTAAACTTGGGGTTATTAAACTTGGAAAAATGAAGGCTTAGGGGCGATCTTATTACAATGTACAAATATATGAGGGGACAGTACAGAGACCTGTATAATGAGCTTTTTACACCTAGGCCTGCAACAGGGACAAGGAGGAATCCACTACAGAGGAAAGGAGGTTTAATCATAATCACAGATACAGATTCTTTACTGTAAGAGCAGTGATACTAAGATTCTTTACTGAAAGAGCAGTGATACTAGGATTCTTTACTGTAAGAGCAGTAATACTAGGATTCTTTACTGTAAGAGCAGTAATACTAGGATTCTTTACTGTAAGAGCAGTGATACTAGGATTCTTTACTGTAAGAGCAGTAATACTAGGATTCTTTACTGAAAGAGCAGTGATACTAGGATTCTTTACTGTAAGAGCAGTGATACTAGGATTCTTTACTGTAAGAGCAGTAATACTAGGATTCTTTACTGTAGAGCAGTGATACTAGGATTCTTTACTGTAAGAGCAGTGATACTAGGATTCTTTACTGTAAGAGCAGTGATACTAGGATTCTTTACTGTAGAGCAGTAATACTAGGATTCTTTACTGTAGAGCAGTGATACTAGGATTCTTTACTGTAAAAGCAGTGATACTAGGATTCTTTACTGTAGAGCAGTGATACTAGGATTTTTTACTGTAAGAGCAGTGATACTAGGATTCTTTACTGTAAGAGCAGTGATACTAGGATTCTTTACTGTAAGAGCAGTGAGGCTATGGATTCTTTACTGTAGAGCAGTGATACTAGGATTCTTTACTGTAAGAGCAGTGAGGCTATGGATTCTTTACTGTAGAGCAGTGATACTAGGATTCTTTACTGTAAGAGCAGTGATACTAGGATTCTTTACTGTAGAGCAGTGATACTAGGATTCTTTACTGTAAGAGCAGTGATACTAGGATTCTTTATTGTAAGAGCAGTGATACTAGGATTCTTTACTGTAGAGCAGTGATACTAGGATTCTTTACTGTAAGAGCAGTGATACTAGGATTCTTTACTGTAAGAGCAGTGATACTAGGATTCTTTACTGTAAGAGCAGTGATACTAGGATTCTTTACTGTAAGAGCAGTGATACTAGGATTCTTTACTGTAAGAGCAGTGATACTTGGATTCTTTACTGTAAGAGCAGTGAGGCTATGGATTCTTTACTGTAGAGCAGTGATACTAGGATTCTTTACTGTAAGAGCAGTGATACTAGGATTCTTTACTGTAGAGCAGTGATACTAGGATTCTTTACTGTAAGAGCAGTGATACTAGGATTCTTTATTGTAAGAGCAGTGATACTAGGATTCTTTACTGTAGAGCAGTGATACTAGGATTCTTTACTGTAAGAGCAGTGATACTAGGATTCTTTACTGTAAGAGCAGTGATACTTGGATTCTTTACTGTAAGAGCAGTGAGGCTATGGATTCTTTACTGTAGAGCAGTGATACTAGGATTCTTTACTGTAAGAGCAGTGAGGCTATGGATTCTTTACTGTAGAGCAGTGATACTAGGATTCTTTACTGTAAGAGCAGTGATACTAGGATTCTTTACTGTAGAGCAGTGATACTAGGATTCTTTACTGTAAGAGCAGTGATACTAAGATTCTTTACTGAAAGAGCAGTGATACTAGGATTCTTTACTGTAAGAGCAGTGATACTAGGATTTTTTACTGTAAGAGCAATGATACAAGGATTCTTTACTGTAAGAGCAGTGGTACTAGGATTATTTATTGTAAGAGCAGTGAGACTGTAGAAATCTCTGCCACATGATGTTGTAATGGTTGATTCACTACTAAAATTTAAGAGAGGCCTGGATGCCTTTATTGAAAAATATATTACTGGTTATGCGCACTAGATTCTGTGGACGTTGATCCAGAGAACGAGTCTGATTGCTGAATGTGGAGTCAGGGAGGGATTTTTCCGCTAATATGGAGCTATAGGTATCTGCCCCATGGGGATTTTGCCTTCCTCTCAATCGGTCATGGGTTGAACTTGATGAACCTGAGTCGACCTTCAACCTTAAAAACTTTAAAATAATCTCAGAGTCTAAAAAGAAAGCTCTCCCTTGCTTTACACTGCAGCTTTGCTCTATGAGGGAAATCAACTATGATCAGTAACTTTAGCTTAGTAGCACTGGCATCTGAAGGGTAAAGGAACCTGCCACCCACCCTGTAGTGCTCATATCTGCGCCATGCTTTACACTGCTGGGTATTTCTGTGTACACAGCACCTAGTCTATAGAGGCTGAGCGAGGATTTCTATTCCAGCCACTATCAGCAGTGGATGATCCGCACAGTGTAACGCAATTCACCCCAGAATCGGAACAAGCCACAAAATACAAAAAGAGGAGAGGATTACCAGGACTCCGCGCCCCGAGTGTCGCTTAATCTCTCTATTTTCTTTGTCACCGTCAGAAGCTGCTCCCGAGTTCTCACTTCTTCCTCCAAAGCTTCGCGCTGAGGAAAGGTCTGAGCGAGAGAAGACGTGAAAAGCTCCCTCCTCGCACTGCTGAGAAGGAACGTTCACACGTCATAATCCAAGAAACATTCACAACAGGAGCGTGCGCCCATTATATGTGACCCGCAGAAATGTACAGCCACTGTCTGAAATATGACATCACTGATCCTGAGTTACCTCCTGTATTATACTCCAGAGCTGCACTCACTATTCTGCTTGTGCAGTCAAGGTGTACATATATTACATTACTGATCCTGAGTTACCTCCTGTATTATACTCTAGAGCTGCACTCACTATTCTGCTGGTGCAGTCAAGGTGTACATATATTACATTACTGATCCTGAGTTACCTCCTGTATTATACTCCAGAGCTGCACTCACTACTCTCCTGGTGCAGTCACTGTGTACATACATTACATTACTGATCCTGCATTACATCCTGTATTATACTCCAGAGCTGCACGCACTACTCTCCTGGTGCAGTCACTATGTACATACAATACATTACTTATACTGAGTTACATCCGGTATTATACTCCAGAGCTGCACTCACTATTCTGCTGGTGCAGTCACTGTGTACATACATTACTGATCCTGATTTACCTCCTGTATTATGCTCCAGAGCTGCACTCACTATTCTGCTGGTGCAGTCACTGTGTATACACATTACTGATCCTGAGTTACCTCCTGTATTATACTCCAGAGCTGCACTCACTATTCTGCTGGTGTAGTCACTGTGTACATACATTACTGATCCTGAGTTACCTCCTGTATTATACTCCAGAGCTGCACTCACTATTCTGCTGGTGCCGTCACTGTGTACATACATTACATTACTGATCCTGCATTACATCCTGTATTATACTCCAGAGCTGCACGCACTACTCTCCTGGTGCAGTCACTATGTACATACAATACATTACTTATACTGAGTTACATCCGGTATTATACTCCAGAGCTGCACTCACTATTCTGCTGGTGCAGTCACTGTGTACATACATTACTGATCCTGATTTACCTCCTGTATTATGCTCCAGAGCTGCACTCACTATTCTGCTGGTGCAGTCACTGTGTATACACATTACTGATCCTGAGTTACCTCCTGTATTATACTCCAGAGCTGCACTCACTATTCTGCTGGTGTAGTCACTGTGTACATACATTACTGATCCTGAGTTACCTCCTGTATTATACTCCAGAGCTGCACTCACTATTCTGCTGGTGCCGTCACTGTGTACATACATTACATTACTGATCCTGCATTACATCCTGTATTATACTCCAGAGCTGCACGCACTACTCTCCTGGTGCAGTCACTATGTACATACAATACATTACTTATACTGAGTTACATCCGGTATTATACTCCAGAGCTGCACTCACTATTCTGCTGGTGCAGTCACTGTGTACATACATTACTGATCCTG
>NC_134359.1:13411023-13558523 GCF_048569485.1 Anomaloglossus baeobatrachus | reverse complement strand
AGCGGCCTTTAAAACCTATAGAAAATGAAGGTTCGTAGCTGGCGGCGCGCTGCGGCTCTGATCACTTCCACTTTGGGGCGTCTGAATCTATTTTTGCTGTTTTCTTTCTTTATGGTGTGCAATGATTGAGAGACGCCAATTCTGTAGCGTTTTATCTTGTTATATTCTTATACTTCAGACTTTTTTTTTCAGCTTTTAGTATTATATACAGAATATTTAAATTAAAAATATACATTTTTACTTCCCCTCCAATCACTTGTTTTGCTCACGGCGAGGATTCTAGATTTCCCCAAATCTGTGGCAGAATTTCCTCCAAAAATGGCGCCTGCTATGTCATTTATCCGTCACCATGACAACCCATCGGCAGCTGGCAATCACACTCCAGGGGCTGACGGGGGAATAGAGACCCCCAATCCTGGATCCAACCACTTACATGCTGTAGTCACACATTACTAAGACGTCTCAGGGGGTCTGCTGTCGCACCGCAGCTGATCGCACCACACCGCAGCTGATCGCACCGCAGCTGATCATACCGCACCGCAGCTGATCGCACCGCAGCTGATCGCACCACACCGCAGCTGATCATACCGCACCGCAGCTGATCATACCACACCGCAGCTGATCGCACCGCAGCTGATCATACCGCACCGCAGCTGATCGCACCGCAGCTGATCATACCACACCTGATCACACCGCACCGCAGCTGATCACACCGCACCTGATCAGACCGCAGCTGATCGCACCGCTGTCATCTCGTGCGAGGACAGGATGCACTCCCCCCTGGTGATCCCACATCACACCAGAGGGAGGCACATAGGGCGGATCCGTCAGCAGCAGCTTGCTGACTGTTTCCACAGAGAAGCAGATTTTTTTTTTATTAGAATGAACACTAGAGTAAAACATAAATACATCAAGTCCAGACTCAAGCCCGATCCCCATGGAGACACATCACTGCCGGGAGACCGGACACGGTGACACATCACTGCCGGGAGACCGGACACGGTGACACATCACTGCCGGGAGACCGGACACGGTGACACATCACTGCCGGGAGACCGGACACGGAGACACATCACTGCCGGAAGACCGGACACGGTGACACCACTCTACGGTATCCGCAGATCACCAGGACGTTCCCTTTAAATCCCAGCTTCGCCCCGCCCCCTCCGTACAGTGATACATTGTATCCGCCGCAGAACCTACCGCACGTGACGCTGAATGAGAGGCGCGCTGCGCATCACGTGACCGCACACCTGGAGCGAGGCAGCAGTGCGGACTATTTTTTAAAATCAGATGACGTCATTTCCGTTCCTTAGACCATAGAGGCGACAATTCACCGGAAGTTACAGGACAGCGCGGTAACAGCTGCATCATAGAGGTGGCGACATCTGACGAGCTCCAGCGGTTGCTATGGTTACAGGGATGCGCGGACAGGGCAGTGACATCACTCAGCGGTTACCTGCCGGCCCGCCGCACCCCACACAGCGACTTCATTTTCTGAGTCCTGTCTGGTTTCTTCACCACGAACTAAAGCCCGTGTCCGTGCGATGTCTCCTTCCTGAGAGGACAGCACGGAAGAATAGTGAGTGCAGCTCCAGAGGCTAATACAGGATCAGTAATGTAATGTATGTACACAGTGACTGCACCAGCAGAATAGTGAGTGCAGCTCTGGAGTATAATACAGCAGGTAACTCAGGATCAGTAATGTAATGTATGTACACAGTGACTGCACCAGCAGAATAGTGAGTGCAGCTCTGAAGTATAATACAGGAGGTAACTCAGGATCAGTAATGTAATATATGTACACAGTGATTGCACCAGCAGAATAGTGAGTGCAGCTCTGGAGTATAATACAGGAGGTAACTCAGGATCAGTAATGTAATGTATGTGCACAGTGACTGCACCAGCAGAATAGTGAGTGCAGCTCTGGAGTATAATACAGGAGGTAACTCAGGATCAGTAATGTAATGTATACAGGGACTGCACCAGCAGAATAGTGAGTGCAGCTCTGGAGTATAATACGGGAGGTAACTCAGGATCAGTAATATAATGTATGTACACAGTGACTGCAGCAGCAGAATAGTGAGTGCAGCTCTGGAGTATAATACAGGAGGTAACTCAGGATCAGTAATGTATACAGGGACTGCACCAGCAGAATAGTGAGTGCAGCTCTGGAGTATAATACGGGAGGTAACTCAGGATCAGTAATGTATGTACACAGTGACTGCACAAGCAGAATAGTGAGTGCAGCTCTGGAGTATAATACAGGAGGTAACTCAGGATCAGTAATGTAATGTATACAGGGACTGCACCAGCAGAATAGTGAGTGCAGCTCTGGAGTATAATACGGGAGGTAACTCAGGATCAGTAATGTATGTACACAGTGACTGCACAAGCAGAATAGTGAGTGCAGCTCTGGAGTATAATACGGGAGGTAACTCAGGATCAGTAATGTATGTACACAGTGACTGCACCAGCAGAATAGTGAGTGCAGCTCTGGAGTATAATACGGGAGGTAACTCAGGATCAGTATTTTTATGCATCAGGTAGTCTGAGGTGTGCTGATGTTAGATGCATGTGGGAGAGCTGTGGATTCAGCGACATACGTGACACGGAGGCATCTGGTACATTCACAACATACTTTAACTATTGTTTATTTTATTTTTTTAATATAAATCCGGAGTCGCTTGTGACTGCAGACGTGTTGTCGCTTGTGACTGCAGACGTGTTGTCGCTTGTGACTGCAGACGTGTTGTCGCTTGTGACTGCAGACTTGTTGTCGCTTGTGACTGCAGACTTGTTGTCGCTTGTGACTGCAGACTTGTTGTCGCTTGTGACTGCAGACGTGTTGTCGCTTGTGACTGCAGACTTGTTGTCGCTTGTGACTGCAGACGTGTTGTCGCTTGTGACTGCAGACGTGTTGTCGCTTGTGACTGCAGACGTGTTGTCGCTTGTGACTGCAGACGTGTTGTCGCTTGTGACTGCAGACTTGTTGTCGCTTGTGACTGCAGACTTGTTGTCGCTTGTGACTGCAGACGTGTTGTCGCTTGTGACTGCAGACGTGTTGTCGCTTGTGACTGCAGACGTGTTGTCGCTTGTGACTGCAGACTTGTTGTCGCTTGTGACTGCAGACTTGTTGTCGCTTGTGACTGCAGACTTGTTGTCGCTTGAGACTGCAGACTTGTTGTCGCTTGTGACTGCAGACTTGTTGTCGCTTGTGACTGCAGACGTGTTGTCGCTTGTGACTGCAGACTTGTTGTCGCTTGTGACTGCAGACTTGTTGTCGCTTGTGACTGCAGACTTGTTGTCGCTTGAGACTGCAGACTTGTTGTCGCTTGTGACTGCAGACTTGTTGTCGCTTGTGACTGCAGACGTGTTGTCGCTTGTGACTGCAGACTTGTTGTCGCTTGTGACTGCAGACTTGTTGTCGCTTGTGACTGCAGACTTGTTGTCGCTTGTGACTGCAGACGTGTTGTCGCTTGTGACTGCAGACGTGTTGTCGCTTGTGACTGCAGACGTGTTGTCGCTTGTGACTGCAGACTTGTTGTCGCTTGTGACTGCAGACGTGTTGTCGCTTGTGACTGCAGACGTGTTGTCGCTTGTGACTGCAGACGTGTTGTCGCTTGTGACTGCAGACGTGTTGTCGCTTGTGACTGCAGACTTGTTGTCGCTTGTGACTGCAGACTTGTTGTCGCTTGTGACTGCAGACTTGTTGTCGCTTGAGACTGCAGACTTGTTGTCGCTTGTGACTGCAGACTTGTTGTCGCTTGTGACTGCAGACGTGTTGTCGCTTGTGACTGCAGACTTGTTGTCGCTTGTGACTGCAGACTTGTTGTCGCTTGTGACTGCAGACTTGTTGTCGCTTGTGACTGCAGACTTGTTGTCGCTTGTGACTGCAGACTTGTTATGCTCATGTGTAATCCTATAAAGAAAAATAAAGCCTCTCACTATAGCCCTGCCCCCTCATGGGTACTGTACAGACTGGAATATCCCAAGCCGCACAATCAGAAACCCACAACCTGAACTTGCCGATCGGGCCATGGCATTGTCTCTCGTGCCTCCAGAGGAAGCATATGGGAGGTTCCTACCACCACAAAGCAGGATTGGGTACCGGTGTATCTCAGCACGCTTGCCCAAGTGAAAACAGGAGAAATAATAAGTGCGAGCAAGGGTTAAAGGGAACCTGTCACCAGATTTTTCCCTATGAAACGAAAAGAACCCCCTTCCGCAGCTCCTGGGCTGGTTTCTAGGAAGGTGCACCTTGGCCCTGACTCACCTTTTAAACCCCAAAAATAACTTTATAAAACTTGGCCCTTAGATATGCTAATTACCCTGGTGGGCCACAGGGGCGGGCTCATTTTCTGCTCAGTTTACCCCCTCCTGCCTCTGATCGCAGTCCTCCTTCCTTGATTGACGCCCTCTGTCATCCTCCTCATCGCATTTTCAAATCTCGTGCCAAGGTCTGCTCACGCAGGCGCAGTTCACTCTGCCATATCTCGGGCAGCGTGCCAGTGAGCTAAATGCGCAAGATTATGGGCGGGTACAAGCATGGCGCTGGTGAGGTGTTTGCTGTGTATGATCTCACCAGCGTTATCCTAGTACCCGCCCATAATCTCGCGCCTGCGCATTTAGCTCACCGGCACGCTGCCCGAGATATGGCAGAGTGAACTGCGCCTGCGCGAGTAGACCTAACTGCACAGGCGCGAGATTTGAAAATGCGACGAGGAGGATGACTGAGGGCGTCATCCCGTCAATCAAGGATGGACGGCGATCAGAGGCAGGAGGGGGGAGACGGAGCAGAAAATGAGCCTGACCCTGTGGCCCAACCAAGGTAATTAGCATATCGAAGGGTCAAGTTTTATAAAGTTATTTTTGGGGTCTAAAAGGTGAGTCAGGGCCAAGGTCCACCCTCCTAGAAACCAGCCCAGGAGCTGCGGAAGGGGATACTTTTCGTTTCAGAGGGAAAAATCTGCTGACAGGTTCCCCTTAAAGGAAAGGCGTATGTAAGACAAATGAGACCGCACAGAGCAAGTGCAACACTGGTTTTAATCTATCGGGGAAAATCCCCAGCAGCGCGGCTGGAACTCCAGATGGAAATAATAGAGGCAGCAAAGAGGATTGGAACCAGGAGGGTAGAAATAGCCCCACCCGGGATAGGACCGAGACAATAAGCAACGGAGAGCATTGATCACAAGCAAAAGGAGAGAGGCAAAAGTAAACAGGGACTGACCCCAGAGCAGGAGACCACCGGAGCGAAGGAGACTGACCCCAGAGCGGGAGACCACCGGAGCGAAGGAGACTGACCCCAGAGCGGGAGACCACCGGAGCGAAGGAGACTGACCCCAGAGCGGGAGACCACCGGAGCGAAGGAGACTGACCCCAGAGCGGGAGACCACCGGAGCGAAGGAGACTGACCCCAGAGCGGGAGACCACCGGAGCGAAGGAGACTGACCCCAGAGCGGGAGACCACCGGAGCGAAGGAGACTGACCCCAGAGCGGGAGACCACCGGAGCGAAGGAGACTGACCCCAGAGCGGGAGACCACCGGAGCGAAGGAGACTGACCCCAGAGCGGGAGACCACCGGAGCGAAGGAGACTGACCCCAGAGCGGGAGACCACCGGAGCGAAGGAGACTGACCCCAGACCGGGAGACCACCGGAGCGAAGGAGACTGACCCCAGAGCGGGGACCACCGGAGCGAAGGAGACTGACCCCAGAGCGGGAGACCACCGGAGCGAAGGAGACTGACCCCAGAGCGGGAGACACCGGAGCGAGTCCCGAAGCAGGACAAGACTATTCATGATCAGTGAATGTGGGAACAGACGACACATTATTATTAATATTTATCTTTAATTATGAAATGATATTAACAAAACAGACTAATATACAATCATTCTGGGCAGAGCAGGATATTGAGGGTCAGAAATAATCCTCAATCTTTCTTTTCTTGCACATGTTTCCATCTGGGGTTTGTTGGTCAAACTCCTCGCAGGCCTCCAGGAGCAGCGCTTCATCTGCGTCATCCGCAGCCCCGTCCTGCGAGAACGACCTCTGGAACAGCTCGTATATGCTCTTCTGTTTTGGGTCCTGTGGTAAATATCACAAAAGATGAGGTTTAGTTTGTAGCAAGTCCCCAACCAAATGTAAATGTATCCAACCAGAGGTATGCCAACAGTCACACACCCGACAGCGCCGAGCTCCGGCTCCACGCCCGACAGCGCCGAGCTCCGGCCGCACGCCCGACAGCGCCGAGCTCCGGCCCCACCCCCGACAGCGCAGAGCTCCGGCCGCACGCCCGACAGCGCAGAGCTCCGGCCGCACGCCCGACAGCGCAGAGCTCCGGCCGCACGCCCGACAGCGCAGAGCTCCGGCCGGTCTAGAACTGGACTGCTCCTTACTGTGGAGTCCGATGTTCTGGACCTACATGACTCCATGTACTGCTGGAATCTGAACAACCCTCCAGAAAACCTGATACCAGGTCACCGATTGTGGGCAAATATGTGCTGGTTTGGTAGCCTGGCCCAGAGTCATCAAAGGGCAATATAAAGAGTGTAGAAATGCCCTATAATCCCTCATCGCATGCAGGTGTCTGGATGATGATGTCTGCAACAGTTTCATCAATGGTGAGGTTTGTTGTTTTTTTTTTTGCATAAATGTGCTCTAGTCCCAGGGTCATGTTATTTTGTAGAATTTTTTTTCGACAGTTTAAGAGCAACAACAGCTTTTTTTTTATTATTGTAAAAAGGTGCAAAAACGCTAAATGAGAAAAATAGGATTCTTTGATTTTGCATAAAATTCATGAACCCACACGCAAAATTTTAAAGAATTTGCAGCAAAAAAGATAAAAAAGACAAAAGAAAGAAAGGGACTTAGAAAACCGCAGGTGATAAATCGTCCTCATCCTCTCGTTCCTTTGCAGACTCGGGGGCACCTGCCTCTATTTGCACATGTTTGTATATCTGACACTTTCTCTGCCGCTTTCCTTGGTGGATTGTTTGCACCCTTATATTTGGATTGTGCTGCTTGTTTTTATCTCACATGGAAAGATATAGGAGCGATACATGAAATATCGGTATGCGATGGATGGATATTCAATGGATTAGAGACACAGACACAGTATTGTGATGAGGACAGGTCGTCGCTTTTATTTACTTACTTTATAGAAATAGTCGGCAGATTCTGTTGTTTCTGAAAAGTTTGCCTCGGACAGACCCGCCTGGCCCAAGACCTTGATCTTCTCCTGAATCATTGGCCTGTTACAATGCAGAGAAATACTGGAGATCAGTCAACAGCAGCAGAGTATCCTGGATACTGAATAATAACGTGCATTATTACGACAAAAGTCATTGTAGCTGTGAAGAAAAAAAAAATAAATAAAATACATGTGATAAATTAGATTTACCATAAGTAGTCGTCCGCTGTTCCTTTGGCTACCAGGTAGTGAATATTGACGGAGCTCGTCTGTCCTATTCTGTGGACCCGATCTTCTGCTTGAATCAGAATCTACAAACACACAATCGGAGATTTATAAGATTTACGGAAAGCTGCAATAGAACAGGACAGCAATAGAACAGGACAGCAATAGAACAGGACAGCGCCCGACGAGGCGGCCGGCGGCCAGAGCGCCCGACGAGGCGGCCAGAGCGCCCGACGAGGCGGCCGGCGGCCAGAGCGCCCGACGAGGCGGCCGGCGGCCAGAGCGCCCGACGAGGCGGCCGGCGGCCAGAGCGCCCGACGAGGCGGCCGGCGGCCAGAGCGCCCGACGAGGCGGCCGGCGGCCAGAGCGCCCGACGAGGGGGCCGGCGGCCAGAGCGCCCGACGAGGGGGCCGGCGGCCAGAGCGCCCGACGAGGGGGCCGGCGGCCAGAGCGCCCGACGAGGGGGCCGGCGGCCAGAGCGCCCGACGAGGGGGCCGGCGGCCAGAGCGCCCGACGAGGGGGCCGGCGGCCAGAGCGCCCGACGAGGGGACCGGCGGCCAGAGCGCCCGACGAGGCGGCCGGCGGCCAGAGCGCCCGACGAGGCGGCCGGCGGCCAGAGCGCCCGACGAGGCGGCCGGCGGCCAGAGCGCCCGACGAGGCAGCCGGCGGCCAGAGCGCCCGACGAGGCAGCCGGCGGCCAGAGCGCCCGACGAGGCGGCCAGAGCGCCCGACGAGGCAGCCGGCGGCCAGAGCGCCCGACGAGGCAGCCGGCGGCCAGAGCGCCCGACGAGGCAGCCGGCGGCCAGAGCGCCCGACGAGGCAGCCGGCGGCCAGAGCGCCCGACGAGGCAGCCGGCGGCCAGAGCGCCCGACGAGGCAGCCGGCGGCCAGAGCGCCCGACGAGGCAGTCTATGGGACTGTTGGAGAAGGTGGAGTCCAGTGACTCCATAACCAATGAATTTCAGATCAATTCCAATGTGGCAATTCAGAGCCCTGTTCTCAGGATTGTTGGGGTCCCAGTGGTTAGATCCCTAATGATCTGCGAGTGATC
Organism: Anomaloglossus baeobatrachus; assembly: GCF_048569485.1. Lineage (NCBI taxonomy): Eukaryota > Metazoa > Chordata > Amphibia > Anura > Aromobatidae > Anomaloglossus > Anomaloglossus baeobatrachus. The sequence continues at coordinate 13,550,058 of NC_134359.1, read as the reverse complement.
CCCTTTCATGGTGCAGCACTAGGAGATCATTGGTGGAGACCTGATACAGCTGCCATTCCAGGTTTCAGAGTCGTATCTCCATCACTTCCCTAGACTCTGAACGGTCACTTATGTAGTAATGTGGGATATATCCCTGTATAACAAGCCATTCAGGGGTCAGGGAAAGTTGGGTATCAGCCCCAATAAGAGCTGGAAGCGCGGCCACACTGATCGTTATCCAACGTTCATCCAGACAAACATTTGTGTGTAAATCTGGTTATTTTTCTTGTTTTTCTCTACCTAAATCTAAGCGGAGCGCTCGCCCACGTGCGATGTGTGGGTTACGAGGTGAGTATTTTGGAAGCGTACGATTCTTGGAACTTGTGTTGGCGGGAGATCGTCCCTCCCCCGCACTCTTCAGGCGGGTGCTGAGCAATTTACAACAACATGCGGCTGATTGCGTCTGGGTCACAGCGGCCACAATTCCTGGAAGTCGCCGGCTCAGAAAGCAGCGGATTCAATAGCGGCTGATTTACTGGACCTTCGCGTCCATTTCCAGCACAGAAGCAGCGGCGGCTCCGGCTGTAGAGACCCTGGGACATAAGTGTGACCGCGCTTCTCATTTAAAAGGCAAATCTTATTGAAACGACACATTTATTACCCAAAATAAAAGGAGCTGAAATCACTTTCATGTAACATAAAAACACATTCGGTGTAAACTGAGGAGACTTCACAGCGACGTCACTTTTCCTCCCTCCTCATGTAGGAAGCACTCACCCCCGGGTTCCAGAACAACTCCGCAAAGACCACCAAGTCGGCCGAGGACAGGGTCAGCCCCATGTTGGCGGCCGTGATGGACAACACAGCCACACAGGACGTCTCCGAAAACTGGAATCTTTGGCAGAGTGACTGGCGATCAGCTGAGGAGGTGGATCCATCAATGCGGATAAACCCCACGTTCTACAAGAAAGGAATAGTGGCCGGCGTTAGTAAAAGTCAGATACCACAATCTGAAAGAATCCACCATATTTAGAATAATTTGATTGATGATAAAAGTTGGAAAAATCATGACCCGACCTAACACCAGCCGCAGGGACGACCCGACGCACCCCCGGCCGCAGGGACGACCCGACGCACCCCCGGCCGCAGGGACGACCCGACGCACCCCCGGCCGCACGGACGACCCGACGCACCCCCGGCCGCACGGACGACCCGACGCACCCCCGGCCGCACGGACGACCCGACGCACCCCCGGCCGCACGGACGACCCGACGCACTTCCGGCCGCACGGACGACCCGACGCACCCCCGGCCGCACGGACGACCCGACGCACCCCCGGCCGCACGGACGACCCGACGCACCCCCGGCCGCAGGGACGACCCCACATACCCCCGGCCGCAGGGACGACTTACTGTAGACAGAGCCACATCTGACAGTCCGGTTACTGGAGAAGCACGTTCTATCAATCTGACTGTCAGACATGAAACCTCACACAACGAGTCTGCCTGTGCCATCACTGAAGCGAGTGCTGGGGCAGCTGTCAGACATTACACCCGCCAACTTCACCTCCAACTACCCATAAACCACATTCATGCAGCTGAAGGTGGAGAGTCTCGCAGTCACCTTCTTCCCCAGCTCCTCGCAGACATTGTCCAGGACAAGCTTGTGATGGGCGAACACCAGGAACTTCTCCCGTCCGCTCTCCAGCAGCTCCAGGACGTATTCTCTGCAAACGGCCAATATAAGTGAAGACAAAAATCATCAATATATACAGAGTGTCAGACCGACCTATCACTGCGCTGCACACAATGTATAGAATAACAATCCCCGGAATATTTATCAGAAATACATAATCATTGTATAGAGATAATCTACATGAGTCACCGTGTACTGCCAAAAGCCTTTACATCCCTGACCGGGAGTTAGGCTGAGCTCACATCCAGTAATCATCTCTTACAATCCAATCCCACTGCAAAAAAGGTGTGCAAACATAACTTTCAGCTGGATCCGTGTTTTTTACATTGAAGTCTATGGAAAATGGAGCTGCAATCATTATTCTGCCAGTGCAGTCACTGTGTACATACATTACATTACTGATCCTGAGTTACCTCCTGTATTATACCCCAGAGCTGCACTCACTATTCTGCTGGTGCAGTCACTGTGTACATACATTACATTACTGATCCTGAGTTACCTCCTGTATTATACTCCACAGCTGCACTCACTATTCTGCTGGTGCAGTCACTGTGTACATACATTATTGATCCTGAGGTACCTCCTGTATTATACTCCAGAGCTGCACTCACTATTCTGCTGGTGCAGTCACTGTGTACAAACATTACATTATTGATCCTGAGGTACCTCCTGTATTATACTCCAGAGCTGCACTCACTATTCTGCTGGTGCAGTCACTGTGTACATACATTACATTACTGACCCTGAGTTATATCCTGTATTATACTCCAGAGCCGCACTCACTATTCTGCTGGTGCAGTCATTGTGTACATACATTACATTACTGACCCTGAGTTATATCCTGTATTATACTCCAGAGCTGCACTCACTATTCTGCTGGTGCAGTCACTGTGTACATACATTACATTACTGATCCTGAGTTACCTCCTGTATTATACTCCAGAGCTGCACTCACTATTCTGCTGGTGCAGTCACTGTGTACATACATTACATTACTGATCCTGAGTTACCTCCTGTATTATACTCCAGAGCTGCACTCACTATTCTGCTGGTGCAGTCACTGTGTACATACATTACATTACTGATCCTGAGTTACCTCTTGTATTATACTCCAGAGCTGCACTCACTATTCTGCTGGTGCAGTCACTGTGTACATACATTACATTACTGATCCTGAGGTAACTCCAGTATTATACTCCAGAGCTGCACTCACTATTCTGCTGGTGCAGTCACTGTGTACATACATTACTGATCCTGAGGTACCTCCTGTATTATACTCCAGAGCTGCGCTCACTATTCTGCTGGTGCAGTCACTGTGTACATACATTACATTACTGATCCTGAGTTACCTCCTGTATTATACTCCAGAGCTGCACTCACTATTCTGCTGGTGGAGCCAGCTTGTGCACACATTACTCCGGGTCCTGTACATGTCAGTACCGTTCTCCCCCTTGAGCATTAGTCACTTTACCCCTGAAGCGTCACTCACATAACACATCGGCTTTTGGCCTCTGCGGTGCGGTTGTAGAATAGCAGCAGCGCCTCTTTCTCCTGCACTTTCTGTAACAATAGGAACATATCAGATGTCGCTGCCGCCCACGCTGCTGTCTGTATCTCTGTATGTTTGGATCTGACTACTCGGGAGTTGTCTGTAGTCTGTTACCATGGATACAAGTCTTTGTTGAATACACTACTTGTTACAATGTTTCCCACATGTTGTACCTCGCTGGTCGGTGACTTACGCTTTTGAAGCCTTGCGCCATTTCTTTGGCGGCTGCGACTAACGCCGCTTTAGTCTTTGCATTGATGCCCTCGGGAGCGACGACCACCATTTTGCGCTGTTTGGCGGGCAGCTGGGACAGCACGTCGCACTTGAGCCGTCTAATCATTATGGATTCTTCCAGCAGGAGCTTCAGCTCGATCATATTAGAGGATCCAGAGTAATCCCATCCCCACGGCATCTAAACAGAAGGCGATGGCATTTTATGATCGCGGATATCGGCCCTGTCACGGGGTCAGATGACACTCACCTGTTTGGCGTCACAGTATCGGACCCCAAAGTCGTGGAAACGTGGGAAGAAGCTGGGTCTGACGGCGGCGATCTGCGTGTACAGCTCTGCGGGTCTGGACATGGCCGGCGTGCCGGACAGCAGGATCACTCTCCTGGCGCTCTGCGACAAACAAGAGGCTCATGTCTATGGCTCTACAACTGAACACTGCCGCTCAGGATCACAAGAAAGCAGAGTGACGCCCTCTATGGCAGCAGCAATGGCCGCCACATTGGTTCTGACCCAGCTGTACCAGAGATATGAAGAAAGCTGAAGGATCGGGGGTGTGGGACTCGGGAAAAGCTGCGCCCCCCCGATGCTCGCTATGCAGCGTAGCTACACTTTGGTAATAAAGAGGGGTCAACCCAATACATGAATATGGGGGGGGGGGTGTCAAAACAATCCTCTTTAAAAGGAGTTATAGAGCCTTACATTAGGCCGTGGATATCGGATCGGTGGGGGTCAGACACCCGGTACCCACTCCAGCTCCACACACTGCATAGTGGCCGCTTGCCGGTACTGCAGCTCAGATCAGATTCACTTCAATAGGGGCTGAGCTGCAGTACCAAGGATGGCCACTACACAGTGCATCGAGCTGTGCTGTTCCACTCCGCACACCGAAACCGCAGATCAGCGGGAGCGGCCGGTGTCCCACCTCTGAGAGCAAAGGATAGGTCAGCAATGGAATATGCCTGGAAAACCCTATAAGGCTGTGTTCACACTGTTTTTTTGCAGCGTTTTTTCTCATGAGTTTTATGCAAATTAAAAGCTGCTTTTGACAGTAACAGCAAAAGAAAAAAAAATTTCAGGAATCTCCTGCACACACATTTGCTTTTTCTTCAGCGCTCTATTGGGAGACCCAGACGATTGGGGTATAGCTACTGCCTCCGGAGGCCACACAAAGCAACTACACCAAAAAGTGTAAGGCCCCTCCCCTTCTGGCTACACCCCCCCCGTGGTATCACGGGTTCTCCAGTTTTCAAGCTTTGTGCGAAGGAGGTCAGACATTCCATGCATAGCTCCACAGTTTTTAGTCAGCAGTAGCTGCTGACTATTTCGGATGGAAGAAAAGAGGGCCCATATAGGGCCCCCAGCATGCTCCCTTCTCACCCGTGGATGGTGTTGTAAGGTTGAGGTACCTATTGCTGGTACAGAGGCTGGAGCCCTACATGCTGTTTTCCTTCCACATCCCCTGATAGGGCTCTGTGGAAGTGGGATCCTGCCGGCCTCAAAGCTCTGACGCCGGGCTCCATCCACAGACCCATAGCACCTGATGGATATGGAGCAGGAGTACAATCAGGGACATGGCCCTGCATCATACAGGTACTCTGTGTCCCCGGCAGGCACAGACACACTCCGGGCTGGCTGGGTGTTGTAGTGCGCCGGGGACCGTAACGCTTGAGTTGGTGTTCCTGCAGTTTACTGGGGGACTTTTGTGTTGTGTGAACGCAGCGCCGACCCCCACTGGACCGGCGGCGCTGCTGTGACTTGTAGTGCGCCGGGGACACGCCGACCGCGCTTTTACGGCGGCGGCGTTTATAAATTTAGTCCCCGGCTTTTTGCGGCCTAGCTCCGCTTCGTTCCCGCCCCCACCCTGTCAATCAGGGTAGAGGAGGGACGCTGTTTCGCAGCAGCGACGGAGGCTGGAGCCTGATTTACATGCTCCAGCCCTCTCACTAGGCACAGAGGGAAGCAGGCTTCCCGCTCTTAGCCAGGAACGCCCAGGGCCCGCCCCCCCTCCTCTCCCAGGACGCCGGCAGCCATTACATGCAGTCTGGCTAGAGGAAGGACGCAAGGCTCTGGGAGACCTGGACTAGGGGGCTTTTGGCGACCACACACCCGCTCTTAAGCGGGCGGTAAGCGGCATTTCAGCTGGCCCCTCTAGTGCCTCAGTGTGTATTGGTGTACTGTGTCACCAGATATATATATTTATTTATTTCTTGCACTGTGAGGTCGCTTCCTGGCTGGATACCCCAGATCGCTCTGAGGACGCAGCAACATGTCATCCACAAAACGCAAGGCTGCCAAGGCTAGGGCTGTGTACACTGCGTGTGCTGCATGTGGGGCTCCTCTACCAGCAGGCTCCAATGACCCCCATTGTGTGCAATGCTCAGATCCGGTGCTGCTTCGCCAGCCGGAGTCCGGAGAGGAAGTGACCCAGGCTGAGACGCTTGTAAGTCCTGCCCCGGTGTCAGGGACGGACTTTGCAGTTTTTGCTGATAGAATGTCTGTGACTATGACAAAAATCCTTGAAACTTTGCAATCCATGCCTGGGGCTCAGTCTATGGACACGGCGAGGTCTCTGTCCTCTAATCCCCCTCAGTTGCAACTAATTCAGACTGCAAGGGGGTCCCCGGCTTCACAGGCTGAGTATTATGACTCAGATGATAGCCCCAGCCACCCTAAGCGAGCTCGCTGGGAAAGACCCTCAACGTCATCACACTGCTCAGGGTCTCAGCGCAATCAGTCTCCCTGTGATGCGTCTGAAGAGAGTGATCAGGAGTCTAATCCTGGAACCCCTCTCAATCTCGATGCCCCGGATGGGGACGCCATGGTAAACGATCTTATCTCAGCCATCAATAGACTGTTAGATATTTCTCCCCCAGCCCCTTCAGCAGAAGAGGCAGCGGCGGAGCAGGAGAAGTTTCGTTTCCTCTATCCCAAGCGTAAATTGAGTGCTTTGTTGGACCACTCTGACTTCAGAGAATCAATCCAGAAGCACGACGCTCATCCAGAAAGGCGTTTCTCTAAACGTTCTAGGGATACACGTTATCCTTTCCCCCCTGACGTGGTCAAGCGCTGGACCCAGTGTCCAAAGGTTGACCCCCCGATTTCCAAACTTGCAGCTAGATCCATAGTTGCAGTGGAGGATGGCGCTTCACTTAAAGATGCCAATGACAGACAGATGGACCTTTGGTTAAAATCTGTCTATGAAGCTATCGGCGCGTCGTTTGCTCCAGCATTCGCAGCCGTATGGGCACTCCAAGCTATTTCAGCTGGTTTAGCAAAAGTGGATGCTATCATGCATCCAGCGGTGCCGCAAGTGGCGTCCCTTACCACGCAGATGTCTGCGTTTGCGTCTTACGCTATCAATGCGGTCCTAGAATCTACCAGCCGCACCTCAATGGCGTCCGCCAATTCGGTAGTTTTGCGCAGAGCCTTGTGGTTAAAGGGACTGGAAAGCAGATGCTGGTTCCAAAAAATGTTTAACCAGCTTGCCATTATCTAGAGATAGACTGTTTGGCGAGCCATTAGCTGACATCATTAAACAGTCCAAGGGTAAAGACTCTTCCTTACCCCAGCCCAGACCAAGCAAACCTCAGCAGAAAAAGTGGCAGCAGAAGTTTCAGTCCTTTCGAGGTTCGGGCAAGACACAATTCTCCTCGTCCAAAGGGACTCAGAGGACGCAAAGAATCTCAGATTCCTGGCGGACTCACGCACGCCCCAAGAAAGCAAATGGAGGAACCGCTTCCAAAGCGGCTACCTCATGACTTCCAGCCCCCTCCCTCCGCATCTCCGGTCGGGGGCAGGCTCTCCCGCTTTTACGACATTTGGATGTCTCAGGTCAAAGACCGGTGGGTGACAGACATTTTGTCTCGCGGGTACAGAATCGAGTTCAGTTCTCGTCCTCCAGCTCGGTTCTTCAGAACCTCCCCACATCCAGACCGAGCAGATGCCCTGCTGCAGGCGGTGGGCTCCCTAAGAGCGGAAGGAGTAGTGGTTCCTGTACCGCCTCAGGAACAAGGGCGAGGGTTTTATTCCAATCTCTTTGTGGTTCCAAAAAAGGACGGCTTGTTCCGTCCTGTTCTGGACCTAAAACTGCTCAACAAACATGTGCACGCCAGGCGGTTCCGAATGGAAACTCTCCGTTCTGTCATTGCCTCAATGTCTCAAGGAGACTTCCTTGCCTCAATAGACATCAAAGATGCTTATCTCCACGTGCCAATTGCTACAGAACATCAACGTTTTCTACGTTTTGTGATAGGAAACGACCATCTGCAGTTCGTAGCTCTGCCATTCGGTCTGGCGACAGCCCCACGGGTCTTCACCAAGGTCATGGCGGCGGTGGTAGCAGTCTTGCACTCTCAGGGACACTCGGTGATCCCTTATCTAGACGATCTACTTGTCAAGGCACCCTCTCGAGAGGCATGCCAACTCAGTCTACATGCTACGCTAGAGACTCTACAGACTTTCGGATGGATCATCAACTTTCCAAAGTCAAATCTGTCACCGACACAGTCACTAACGTATCTTGGCATGGAGTTCCATACTCGAGCAGCGAGAGTGAAGCTTCCGCTGAACAAGCAGCGGTCCCTACAGACAGGGGTGCAATCTCTTCTTCAGGGCCAGTCGCACTCTTTACGGCGCCTCATGCACTTCCTCGGGAAGATGGTGGCAGCCATGGAAGCAGTTCCCTTTGCGCAGTTTCATCTGCGCCCACTTCAATGCGACATCCTCCGCCAATGGGACGGGAAGTCAACGTCCCTCGACAGGAAAGTCTCTCTTTCCCAGACGGCCAAGGACTCTCTACAATGGTGGCTCCTTCCCACCTCATTGTCTCAGGGAAGATCCTTCCTACCCCCATCCTGGGCAGTAGTCACGACAGATGCGAGTCTGTCAGGGTGGGGAGCAGTGTTTCTCCACCACAGGGCTCAGGGGACGTGGACTCCGCAGTCGGCAAGCCTTCCAAGAAGTCCGGCGCATTCTAATGTGGGTGGAGGACACAGCATCCACCATATCCGCGGTTCACATCCCGGGCGTAGAAAACTGGGAAGCAGACTTCCTCAGTCGCCAGGGCATGGACGCAGGGGAATGGTCCCTTCACCCGGACGTGTTTCAGGAAATCTGTCGCCGCTGGGGAGTGCCGGACGTCGACCTAATGGCGTCCCGGCACAACAACAAAGTCCCGGCATTCATGGCGAGGTCGCGCGATCAAAGAGCTCTGGCGGCAGACGCCTTGGTTCAAGATTGGTCGCAGTTCCAGCTCCCATACGTCTTCCCACCTCTGGCACTCTTGCCCAGAGTGTTACGCAAGATCAGATCCGATTGCAGCCGCGTCATACTCGTCGCCCCAGACTGGCCGAGGAGATCGTGGTATCCGGATCTGTGGCATCTCACGGTCGGCCGACCGTGGTCACTGCCAGACCGACCAGACTTACTGTCCCAAGGGCCGTTTTTCCATCAGAATTCTGCGGCCCTGAACCTGACTGTGTGGCCATTGAGTCCTGGATCCTAGCGTCCGCAGGATTATCTCAAGGAGTCGTAGCCACAATGAGACAAGCTAGGAAGTCAACGTCTGCTAAGATCTACCACAGAACGTGGAAGATTTTCTTATCCTGGTGCTCTGCACAGAGAGTATCCCCTTGGCCATTTGCATTGCCCATTTTTCTTTCCTTCCTGCAATCGGGGTTGGAAAAGGGCTTGTCGCTCAGCTCCCTTAAAGGGCAAGTCTCGGCACTATCTGTGTTTTTTTCAGAAGCGTCTAGCACGTCTTCCTAAGGTGCGCACGTTCCTACAGGGGGTCTGTCATATTGTGCCCCCGTACAAGCGGCCGTTAGATCCATGGGATCTTAACAGAGTACTAGTTGCTCTGCAAAAGCCGCCCTTCGAGCCTCTGAAGGACGTTTCCTTTTCTCGTCTGTCACAGAAAGTGGCGTTTCTTGTTGCGATCACATCGCTTCGACGAGTGTCTGAGCTGGCAGCTCTGTCATCCAAAGCTCCCTTCCTGGTGTTCCACCAGGACAAGGTAGTGCTGCGCCCCATTCCGGAGTTTCTCCCTAAGGTCGTATCCTCGTTTCATCTTAATCAGGATATATCTTTGCCTTCTTTTTGTCCTCATCCGGTTCACCGGTATGAGAAGGACTTACGTTTGCTAGATCTGGTGAGAGCACTCAGAATCTACATTTCTCGCACGGCGCCCATCCGCCGTTCCGATGCACTTTTTGTCCTTGTCGCTGGCCAGCGCAAGGGGTCGCAGGCTTCTAAAGCCACCCTTGCTCGATGGATCAAAGAACCAATTCTGGAAGCCTACCGTTCTGCTGGGCTTCCGGTTCCTTCAGGGCTGAAAGCCCACTCAACCAGAGCCGTGGGTGCGTCCTGGGCATTACGACACCAGGCTTCGGCTCAACAGGTGTGCCAGGCAGCTACCTGGTCGAGTCTGCACACTTTCACCAAACATTATCAGGTGCATACCTATGCTTCGGCGGATGCCAGCTTAGGTAGAAGAGTCCTGCAGGCGGCAGTGACATCCCCGTAGGGGAGGGCTGTTTTGCAGCTCTAACATGAGGTATTTCTTTACCCACCCAGGGACAGCTTTTGGACGTCCCAATCGTCTGGGTCTCCCAATAGAGCGCTGAAGAAGAAGGGAATTTTGTTACTTACCGTAAATTCCTTTTCTTCTAGCTCTTATTGGGAGACCCAGCACCCGCCCTGTTGTCCTTCGGGATTCTTTTGTTGTTTGCGGGTACACATGTTGTTCATGTTGAACGGTTTTTTTCAGTTCTCCGACGTTATTCGGAGTTAATTTGTTTAAACCAGTTATTGGCTTCCTCCTTCTTGCTTTGGCACTAAAACTGGAGAACCCGTGATACCACGGGGGGGGGTATAGCCAGAAGGGGAGGGGCCTTACACTTTTTGGTGTAGTTGCTTTGTGTGGCCTCCGGAGGCAGTAGCTATACCCCAATCGTCTGGGTCTCCCAATAAGAGCTAGAAGAAAAGGAATTTACGGTAAGTAACAAAATTCCCTTCTTTTCTCCTGATAAATGGAAAATGCTGCAGTTTTGAAAGAAGAAGCGCTTATGCAATTCTTGCAGCTTTTTTTTTTTCCAAGATTAAAAGCAATGAGAGTGCAAAAACGTAACTGCGTTTTTTTTCTGCTTTTGCGGTGAATGAAACTAACTTTATTTAAACACATTCCGTAGATAAAAGACGCGGCAAAAACGAAAACAAAAATGCAACAAAAGCCGCTTTATGGAAGCAGCTTTTTTTACTGCGGAGAGAGCAGATTTTGCGGCAGTAAAAAGCAATGTGTGCATTCAGCGTAATAACGGAAAACTTTCTAATATGCTTTTTTCCCATTTGCTGTCAGGGAATGGCCGCACTTCTTACAACCAGAGACTAATAGCATCTACAGAACTAATATATTGCAAAAAAAACCCTCCACTATATGGAGAGTATTGGCCCAGCCAAAAAAAAAAAAGTCACATGGCCTTTTTTTCCAAGAAAATCAGCGTCATGGCTGCCCACAGGTTGTATCTGGTATTGCATCAGACCCTGTTCACATCAATGCAGCTGAACATTAGCAGATAGGACCTACGAATAGAAAAGGCCCTAATACTTGGAGGTGGTTTCCAGCAGCCGCAGGTGAAGGAGATCCCCCTATTCACTGCCGGGCGCAGGGCTCTGGACACAGTTAGGAATTTGCAGGACTTTTGCGGTGCATGGATTATATGTCACCTCCGTATACACACGGCCGTTTAGCTACAGTCAATCGACCTTTACATTCCAGGTATATATACATCCCACACACTGCAGCGCTAGATTCGGGCCGTCGGGCGCTGTACCTTTAATAACGGCATGGCGGACTTGCATCTGGCCGTCTTCACGTTCTTCAGAAAATGGGATTCATCCTTGAAACAATAAATTAGGAACTAGTGATAAACGGGCAAAATATTCTATATAATTGGTCCTGCGCGAAATCGGGCACTTACTATGATAATGACCCTGAAGTTGGAGGTGATCGTCCGGTCCATCTTCCCGAGGAGGTCGAAGCTGACGATGTTGACGAGGCTGGCGGACTGGCTGTCGCGACCGGTGACTATGACATTGATGCTGTCAGACCTGACGGACGGCAGCCATCGGTGGAAAGCCTAAATATGGATGAGGGGGTGAATCGTCAGAGTGTACCACAAAGCAGAGGTCCCAGGAACTGTCAATCAAGGCCATGATGGGGGTCATAGCTGGAAGAAGGGGTAGGAAGCCTTCACCTCCTTCACAGACTGGACCCAGAGCGGCTCACATATCTACTGACATGGACACCTCAGACCACCCGCGTAGTACCAGGAGACTCCTCACCTCAGCCCAGGTAAACCTGACGGATGATGGCGCCACCACAAGCAGCGGCCACTCTTTTCTGTAGTAGGCGGCAATGCAGATGGCCTGGATCGTCTTCCCCAGGCCCATGTCATCAGCAAGGAGCAGACGGCCTTCCCTCGAAATGGCAAAGCTGAAAATGGGGAGAAGAGTTAGGAAAACAGAAGCAAAGACGTCCTGTGCAAAGTGACGCCGCTCAGAAAGAGGCCGGGATCCATCACTACAATGGGGACGCCGCTCAGAAAGAGGCCGGGATCCATCACTACCATGGGGACGCCGCTCAGAAAGAGGCCGGGATCCATCACTACAATGGGGATGCCGCTCAGAAAGAGGCCGGGATCCATCACTACAATGGGGACGCCGCTCAGAAAGAGGCCGGGATCCATCACTACAATGGAGACGCCGCTCAGAAAGAGGCCGGGATCCATCACTACAATGGGGACGTCGCTCAGAAACAGGCCGGGATCCATCACTACAATGGGGACGCCGCTCAGTAACAGGCCGGGATCCATCACTACAATGGGGACGTCGCTCAGAAACAAGCCGGGATCCATCACTACAATGGGGACGCCGCTCAGAAACAGGCCGGGATCCATCACTACAATGGGGACGCCGCTCAGAAACAGGCCGGGATCCATCACTACAATGGGGACGTCGCTCAGAAACAGGCCGGGATCCATCACTACAATGGGGACGCCGCTCAGAAACAGGCCGGGATCCATCACTACAATGGGGACGCCGCTCAGAAAGAGGCCGGGATCCATCACTACAATGGGGACGCCGCTCAGAAAGAGGCCGGGATCCATCACTACAATGGGGACGCCGCTCAGAAACAGGCCGGGATCCATCACTACAATGGGGACGCCGCTCAGAAACAGGCCGGGATCCATCACTACAATGGGGACGTCGCTCAGAAACAGGCCGGGATCCATCACTACAATGGGGACGCCGCTCAGAAACAGGCCGGGATCCATCACTACAATGGGGACGCCGCTCAGAAACAGGCCGGGATCCATCACTACAATGGGGACGCCGCTCAGAAACAGGCCGGGATCCATCACTACAATGGGGACGCCGCTCAGAAAGAGGCCGGGATCCATCACTACAATGGGGACATCGCTCAGAAAGAGGCCGGGATCCATCACTACAATGGGGACGCCGCTCAGAAAGAGGCCGGGATCCATCACTACAATGGGGACGTCGCTCACAAAGAGGCCGGGATCCATCACTACAATGGGGACGTCGCTCAGAAAGAGACCGGGATCCATCACTACAATGGGGACGTCGCTCAGTAACAGGGCGGGATCCATCACTACAATGGGGACGCCGCTCAGAAAGAGACCGGGATCCATCACTACAATAGGGACGCCGCTCAGAAAGAGGCCGGGATCCATCACTACAATGGAGACGCCGCTCAGAAAGAGGCCGGGATCCATCACTACAATGGGGACGTCGCTCAGAAACAGGCCGGGATCCATCACTACAATGGGGACGTCGCTCAGAAAGAGGCCGGGATCCATCACTACAATGGAGACGCCGCTCAGAAAGAGGCCGGGATCCATCACTACAATGGGGACGTCGCTCAGAAAGAGGCCGGGATCCATCACTACAATGGGGACGCCGCTCAGTAACAGGCCGGGATCCATCACTACAATGGGGACGCCGCTCAGAAAGAGGCCGGGATCCATCACTACAATGGGGACGCCGCTCAGAAACAGGCCGGGATCCATCACTACAATGGGGACGCCGCTCAGAAAGAGGCCGGGATCCATCACTACAATGGGGACGCCGCTCAGTAACAGGCCGGGATCCATCACTACAATGGGGACGTCGCTCAGAAAGAGGCCGGGATCCATCACTACAATGGGGACGCCGCTCAGAAACAGGCCGGGATCCATCACTACAATGGGGACGCCGCTCAGAAAGAGGCCGGGATCCATCACTATCATGGGGACGCCGCTCAGAAACAGGCCGGGATCCATCACTACAATGGGGACGCCGCTCAGAAACAGGCCGGGATCCATCACTACAATGGGGACGTCGCTCAGAAACAGGCCGGGATCCATCACTACAATGGGGACGCCGCTCAGAAACAGGCCGGGATCCATCACTACAATGGGGACGCCGCTCAGAAACAGGCCGGGATCCATCACTACAATGGGGACGCCGCTCAGAAACAGGCCGGGATCCATCACTACAATGGGGACGCCGCTCAGAAAGAGGCCGGGACCCATCACTACAATGGGGACGCCGCTCAGAAAGAGGCCGGGACCCATCACTACAATGGAGACGCCGCTCAGAAAGAGGCCGGGATCCATCACTACAATGGGGACATCGCTCAGAAAGACAATAGAGAATAAGTTGTGCTCACTGCTATGGTCCTGGTGCTCGGGAAAAAAAAGGAGTCAATAGAGAGGGGTAATCCCGGCACACAGTGTGTGAAAAATTGGTAAGTCCAGGTATTTATGCTTGAACAGAATTTCTTTATTTTACACCAATATTGTACTGCCCGCCCAACGTTGCGGCTCACGCAGGAGCCTTCACCAGGGGTCAAGAGCACTAAGACAAACATGATATACAAAGGAAAACAAACAGAAACAATATTTACAAAATGCATCATGACATTACATCAAGGAAAGCATAAGGAAAATAACCTATAGGGGACTATGGGAATGACAAGAAACAATTGTCGTAGTATGAGGGGTAACATGACAGAATCTAACCGCTAAGGAGAAAGTGGAGGAAGAGAAGGCCGGGATCCATCACTACAATGGGGACGTCGCTCACAAAGAGCCCGGGATCCATCACTACAATGGGGACGTCGCTCGCAAAGAGCCCGGGATCCATCACTACAATGGGGACGTCGCTCAGTAACAGGGCGGGATCCATCACTACAATGGGGACATCGCTCAGTAACAGGGCGGGATCCATCACTACAATGGGGACGTCGCTCAGTAACAGGCCAGGATCCATCACTACAATGGGGACGTCGCTCAGTAATAGGGCGGGATCCATCACTACAATGGGGACGTTGCTCGAGGATAACGTTCCATGGGATGCAGAATCCCCATATAATACATCATATATATATATATATATATATATATATATATATATATATATATATATATATATGCCTTATTCTGTCTGTCTGTCTGTCTGTCATGCTCCAAAATTGTGTCCTTACGGTGACACAAAGCTGATTGGCCGCTGGGCTCGCCATGGCCCCGCCCCCCCACACTGATTGGCCGCTCGCCCAGGCTGCGCCCCCACACGGATTGGCCAGCCGCTCGCCCAGGCTCCGCCCCCCCCCACAGATTGGCCTCTCGCCCCGGCACCCTGCAGGCATTGGCAACTCGGCCACGCCACGCCCCGCCCCCCTCACGCAATGCACGCTAGCTCTGGCCCCGCACCCCCCCCCGCGCATTCCCCGAACCGACACTGTCACGGAGCCACGACTCACAGGTGAGTACTGTACCCCCGGGAGCCCACATCAGCGTACGCCTCAAACCCAGCCGACACATACCCTC
The DNA here is from genome assembly GCF_048569485.1 of Anomaloglossus baeobatrachus. Classification (NCBI taxonomy): domain Eukaryota; kingdom Metazoa; phylum Chordata; class Amphibia; order Anura; family Aromobatidae; genus Anomaloglossus; species Anomaloglossus baeobatrachus. The sequence goes on along the minus strand of NC_134359.1, from coordinate 13,534,715 downwards.
GCATTGCTGGGCCTGGCCGCCGTATGCTGGTGTGGGCTCCCGTGCGAGCGGGGGACGAGATACGCTGGTAACCATGCTAGCATAGTTACCAGCGCATCAAGGTCCTGCAGCGGCGTAACATACACACACGCACACACATAACAACAGACACACATCAGATCACACTCACTCTCACACACACATCACATCCACACACTCACAACATCCTGGGATATCGCTTGCTTCTCTGCGCCGATACTGTGCTGTGAGCTTTCAGGACCTGCCGGAAGATCACATGGCCAGAAGCATGTGGTATCTCCGGATGTTGTGAGTGTGAGCGCGTGTATGCGATCGGGTGGGTGTGAGTGTATGCGATCGGGTGTGTGCGTGTATGCGATCGGGTGTGCGTGAGTGTATGCGATCGGGTGTGCGTGAGTGTATGCGATCGGGTGTGCGTGAGTGTATGCGATCGGGTGTGCGTGAGTGTATGCGATCGGGTGTGCGTGAGTGTATGCGATCGGGTGTGCGTGAGTGTATGCGATCGGGTGTGCGTGAGTGTATGCGATCGGGTGTGCGTGAGTGTATGCGATCGGGTGTGCGTGAGTGTATGCGATCGGGTGTGCGTGAGTGTATGCGATCGGGTGTGCGTGAGTGTATGCGATCGGGTGTGCGTGAGTGTATGCGATCGGGTGTGCGTGAGTGTATGCGATCGGGTGTGCGTGAGTGTATGCGATCGGGTGTGCGTGAGTGTATGCGATCGGGTGTGCGTGAGTGTATGCGATCGGGTGTGTGAGTGTGAGTGTATGCGATCGGATCTGTGAGTGTCGGCAGAGGAGCACGGCGTGCTGGAGGAGGCTGGGAGGAGAGAGGCTGATCCTGGGGAAGGCTGGGAGGGGGAGGCTGAGAGAAGAGAGGCTGATGCTGGGGGAGGCTGAGGCTGCGGTAGGCTAGGCTGATCCTGGGGAAGGCTGGGAGGGGGGAGGATGAGAGAAGAGAGGCTGTGGGAGGCTGAGGCTCGGGTAGGCTGGAAGGAGAGAGGCTGATGCTGCGGGCAGAGAGGCTGATGCTGCGGGCAGAGAGGCTGATGCTGCGGGCAGAGAGGCTGATGCTGCGGGCAGAGAGGCTGATGCTGGTGCAGCATGGGGGATGGAGCACGATGGGGGGTGCGCAGCATGGGGGATGGAGCACGATGGGGGGTGCGCAGCATGGGGGATGGAGCACGTTTGGGAGTGCGCAGCATGGGGCATGGAGCACATTTGGGAGTGCGCAGCATGGCAGATGGACCACGTTTGGGAGTGCGCAGCATGGGGGATGGAGCACATTTGGGAGTGCGCAGCATGGCGGATGAACCACGTTTGGGAGTGCGCAGCATGGCGGATGGAGTACGTTTGGGAGTGCGCAGCATGGCGGATGGACCACGTTTGGGAGTGCGCAGCATCGCGGATGGACCACGTTTGGGAGTACGCAGCATGGCGGATGGAGCACGTTTGGGAGTGCGCAGCATGGCGGATGGAGCACGTTTGGGAGTGCGCAGCATGGCGGATGGAGCACGTTTGGGAGTGCGCAGCATTGCAGATGGAGCACGTTTGGGAGTGCGCAGCATAGGGGATGGAGCACGATGGGGAATGCGCAGCATAGGGGATGGAGCACGATGGGGAATGCGCAGCATGGGAGATGGAGCACGATGGGGAATGCGCAGCATGGGGGATGGAGCACGATGGGGAATGTGCAGCATGGGAGATGGAGCACGATGGGGAATGCGCAGTATAGGGGATGGAGCACGATGGGGAATGCGCAGCATGGGGGATGGAGCACGATGGGGGGTGCGCAGCAAGGGGGATGGAGCACGATGGGAGGTGCGCAGCATGGGGGATGGGGCACGATGGGAGGTGCACACCTCCCCCCAACACACCCACACACACACACGCGCACTGCACAACACACCACACACACACACACACACACTGGGAACCACAGAACCACAAACACCGCCCTACACAGACACCCACACACACAGACAACGCCGCACACACACAACACTCAACACACAAACACCGCGGCATACATAAATATACGCACATACCGCACAACACACACATTGCACAAAACATACCTCCCCCCAAAACACACCACACACACACAAACCGCGCAACACACACACAACGCTACACACACACAGCGCTCCACAAACAACGCAACACACGCAACACACATACAACACCGCTCTCACCCCCCGCCACACCCAGACAACACCCAGAACATGTACAGCCCCTACACAAACACTTAGCAACTACACGCAACAACATCTATATATATATATATATATATATATATATATAAAACAAAAATTATACATTAACTACACAATAAATTCTAGAATACCTGATGCTTTAGAATCGTGCAACCTTCTAGTATATTATATATATACACACATATACCCAGATGGTCGCAGCGCTGCTCGTGGCATCTTCGAGGCAGCTCCTGAACGACCACCTTAATCTCCTCGGTATGAACCCACAAGACTGAATATTGCAAATTATCAGAAACAAAAAAGTGCATCAAATAAAGTGCAGATTTCATTGCAGAAACGCAGCGGTTCTGCTTTGCTAAAGTCAAAATCCACAGAATGAATTCACCCGCTAAATATAAAAAAAAAAACAATTTTTGCTCTGGATTTATTTCTGAGAGTGTGAACGCTGTTTCCTAAATCTCATGCACTTTGCTTATAGTATAAAATGCAGCAAAATTCCCTGTAAAGTAAAATCATCACATGGGAGCCTGGCCTCGGGATTCAGTCCTGCTTTCCTATTACTGTGCCTGATCCACACTGCTCAGATTGTCTTCTCCTGAGTGGATCACGACTGCGGGAGAGGCGACACTGAGGCGGCTGTGGACTGCGGGAGAGGCGACACTGAGGAGGCTGCGCACTGCAGGAGAGGCGACACTGAGGAGGCTGCGCACTGCGGGAGAGGCGACAGTGAGGCGGCTGCGGACTGCGGGAGAGGCGACACTGAGGCGGCTGTGGACTGCGGGAGAGGCGACACTGAGGAGGCTGCGCACTGCAGGAGAGGCGACAGTGAGGCGGCTGCGCACTGCGGGAGAGGCGACAGTGAGGCGGCTGCGGACTGCGGGAGAGGCGACACTGAGGCGGCTGCGGACTGCGGGAGAGGCGACACTGAGGCGGCTGTGGACTGCGGGAGAGGCGACACTGAGGAGGCTGTGAACTGCGGGAGAGGCGACACTGAGGCGGCTGTGGATTGCGGGAGAGGCGACACTGAGGAGGCTGTGAACTGCGGGAGAGGCGACACTGAGGCGGCTGTGGACTGCGGGAGAGGCGACACTGAGGAGGCTGTGGACTGCGGGAGAGGCGACACTGAGGCGGCTGTGGACTGCGGGAGAGGCGACACTGAGGAGGCTGCGCACTGCGGGAGAGGCGACACTGAGGAGGCTGCGCACTGCGGGAGAGGCGACACTGAGGAGGCTGCGCACTGCAGGGGAGGCGACACTGAGGAGGCTGCGCACTGCAGGAGAGGCGACACTGAGGCGGCTGTGGACTGCGGGAGAGGCGACACTGAGGCGGCTGTGGACTGCGGGAGAGGCGACACTGAGGCGACTGCGGGAGAGGCGACACTGAGGCGGCTGCGCACTGCAGGAGAGGAGACACTGAGGCGGCTGCGCACTGCAGGAGAGGAGACACTGAGGCGGCTGTGGACTGCGGGAGAGGCGACACTGAGGCGGCTGCGGACTGCGGGAGAGGCGACACTGAGGCGGCTGCGCACTGCGGGAGAGGAGACCCTGAGGCGGCTGCGCACTGCAGGAGAGGAGACCCTGAGGCGGCTGCGCACTGCAGGAGAGGAGACCCTGAGGTGGCTGCGCACTGCAGGAGAGGAGACACTGAGGCGGCTGCGGAATTATCCATCGCTTCGATTTTCGGACCACCCAGACTTTGAAAGTCTCAGGAGGAGTTACAGCAGTAATTGTAGATTCACACTATAGAGGCACTGACGTTTTATCCTGGAGGTCTTCCTTGCCCTGACATAACGGAGGCAGCAGCAGTACCCGGGGCGTCTTCACTTACCTCACCCCCTCCCTCTGGAACGGCATCAGGCTGCTCTCCAGCTTGGACTCCACCACGGACAGGTCCACGTCCGGGACCTCGGGGCGACTCACAGAGGTTTTATCGAATTGAGAGGCGAATGCTTGAAGCACGGGTCTGGGGAGCGGCTCCACCTCTGCTTGCTGGATTCTTAGTAACGCCTCCACTGCGTGGAAACACAAGAGACCGCAACGCTGTGGATCAGGGATCGTCATTCATTATTTATGTAATTTCCTAAAATGTACAGTCAGCCTCTGCAAGAACTGCATAAAGCTGATCAATGGGGGCCGGGCGCCGGACCCCACAGACCGCAACTAAGAAAACAGTCACTTTCCTACTAGACCACATGTTGGCGCTATAGGACACAAGTGTTTTCCATAGGCATCCTCATCACTGGCTGGCTGGGGTTGTGTAGCTCACACAGGGTTAAACATGGCAGCACGGATACAGCACCGCGGACTCACCCCGGTGGATGGACGACGGCCAATGCCCCCCAAACGGGTGCGAATTACCACCAGAGAGCGCGAGCGGGAAACATTCAGCTCCAGGAACGGTACACATGGGGTTAACTACAAGGGCCCAATTTATTCTGGGGGGAAAATTATAGGACAGGTGAATGTAATCTGTTGCTCCCTGTTATCAGCCACAACATGCTGGTTACAGGCGATTGCAATCATCTATCCCGTTATCAGCCGTGTGGATCACGTAGTGTTATACTGTGATGAGAGGAGGCCATTATCGCTCTTCTTATATCGCTCCAGCACTATTATAAGCTGCTGACAGATCAGCGGGATGAGCGGACGGTCCCGGTGCCCCCTCCTCACAAACCGCCACGCTCCTGCCACCACGGCAGCGCCAGGCTCACTGCACGCGGCTCATTAGCTAATTGCACCCCGGTCACCCTGACATTCAATGTGATCCTGACATGAACCATTTATAAGAGCGGCGGATCAGGGAGACCCCCCCAGACCTCACAGGACCGCAGTACAGAGATGTACCATTATACAAGCAGCAGGCGGGGGAGGCGGATACCAGGGAGACCCCGGAACAGACCCCCAGACCTAACAGGATCGAAGCGCAGACATGTACCATTATACAAGCAGCAGGCGGGGGAGGTGGATACCAGGAAGACCCCCAAACAGACCCCCCCCAAACCTAACAGGACAGACATGTACCATTATACAAGCAGCGGGCGGGGGAGACTGATACCAGGTGACCCCGGAACAGACCCCCAGACCTAACAGGACCGCAGGACAGACATGTACCATTATACAAGCAGCGGGCGGGGGGAGACTGATACCAGGAAGACCCCCAAACAGACCCCCAGACCTAACAGGATCGAAGCGCAGACATGTACCATTATACAAGCAGCAGGCGGGGGAGGTGGATACCAGGAAGACCCCCAAACAGACCCCCCCCAAACCTAACAGGACCGCAGGACAGACATGTACCATTATACAACCAGCGGGCGGGGGAGACTGATACCAGGAAGACCCCCAAACAGACCCCCCCAAACCTAACAGGACAGACATGTACCATTATACAAGCAGCGGGCAGAGGCGGATACCAGGGAGACCCCGGAACAGACCCCCAGACCTCACAGGACCGCAGCGCAGACATGTACCATTATACAAGCAGCAGGCGGGGGAGGCGGATACCAGGAAGACCCCCAAACAGACCCCCCCCAAACCTAACAGGACCGCAGCGCAGACATGTACCATTATACAAGCAGCGGGCAGGGGAGGCGGATACCAGGGAGACCCCGGAACAGACCCCAGACCTAACAGGACCACAGCGCAGACATGTACCATTATACAAGCAGCGGGCGGGGAATAGCAAGGTGACCCAGGTACAGACTCCCATTCCCAGAGCTGCGCTGCCATGTACTATTATATGAGCGGGGGATGGTGGTAACATGATGACTCCAGGGCGGCCCCCCAGACCCGACAGCTCTTCATTGATGATTATTCCAGAAAACCATTATTCATGAATTACTTGGCATATATAAAGCAGATGTGATGGCAGCAGCTTTGTTTTAAAGGAGAAGTCAGAAAATCACAGCTGCGGCTGAGGCCATTTAAGTTCCACCATAATTAGCAGATTTATATAAAATTAATGGGGTTTGTGCCCGATATCTGGGGTCCCACAATTGAGTGTACAGACAGTCATGCACATCGCCGCTCCATGCACTGCCTGTAGTAATGGTGGAGACAGGCGAGTGCAGCACCAGCTGGAGGTCGGGGTACAGAGACCGGCGGGAACCCAGAAAACGTCATCACAGGAGAGGGGTGAGGGAACCGGGGCGTGCACGACTAACAAACCACAGCAAAATCTGCACCAAACTCAGTAAGGATGTACTGCTGTGGATTTCTCTGCAGATTTCGTCAGATTTGCGGTGCACGTTTCTGGTGCCCATCGGTGCAGCCGAGCCCTCAATGTGATCTGATGACGCTTACTCAGTGGCTGGTAATCCTCCAGGAGAAAGCTCCATTTTCTGGTTTTCATGTCTGCAATGAAATAATGAAACAAGAATTTAGAGATCAACAGAAGCAACAAAAGGAAAAAAAAAACTAAAATAAAAGTATCAAACCCATCAAAGCTTCTAACGAGCGGATACAGCACAGACTGACACCGTCCCCCCGGTACACAGGACACAACCGCCTCGCTCAGTCACAAGGCTCCGCACTGAAGATTTTGTTACTTCATCGATGTGAAAGAAGGGAATTTTGTTACTTACCGTAAATTCCTTTTCTTCTAGCTCCTATTGGGAGACCCAGACGATTGGGTGTATAGCACTGCCTCCGGAGGCCACACAAAGCATTACACTAAAAAGTGTAAGGCCCCTCCCCTTCTGGCTATACACCCCCAGTGGGATCACTGGCTCACCAGTTTTAGTGCAAAAGCAAGAAGGAGGAAAGCCAATAACTGGTTTAAACAAATTCTCTCCGAGTAACATCGGAGAACTGAAAACCATTCAACATGAACAACATGTGTACCCGAAAAACAACCAAAAATCCCGAAGGACAACAGGGCGGGTGCTGGGTCTCCCAATAGGAGCTAGAAGAAAAGGAATTTACGGTAAGTAACAAAATTCCCTTCTTCTTCGGCGCTCCATTGGGAGACCCAGACGATTGGGACGTCCAAAAGCTGTCCCTGGGTGGGTAAAGAAATACCTCATGTTAGAGCTGCAAAGACAGCCCTCCCCTACGGGGAGGCAACTGCCGCCTGCAGGACCCTTCTACCTAGGCTGGCGTCCGCCGAAGCATAGGTATGCACCTGATAATGTTTGGTGAAAGTGTGCAGACTCGACCAGGTAGCTGCCTGGCACACCTGCTGAGCCGTAGCCTGGTGCCGTAATGCCTAGGGCGCACCCACGGCTCTGGTAGAATGGGCTTACAGCCCTGATGGAACCGGAAGCCCAGCAGAACAGTAGGCTTCAAGAATTGGTTCCTTGATCCATCGAGCCAGGGTGGATTTGGAAGCCTGCGACTCTTTACGCTGATTAGCGACAAGCACAGAGAGTGCATCCGAGCGGCGCAGAGGCGCCGTGTGGGAAATGTAGATTCTGAGTGCTCTCACCAGATCCAACAAATGCAAATCCATTTCATATCGATGAAATGGATGAGGCAAAAGGAAGGTAAGGAGATATCCTGATTGAGATGAAAAGGGGGATACCACCGTAGGGAGAACTCCGGAATCGGGCGCAGCACTGCCTTGCCTTGGTGAAACACCAGGAAGGAAGCTTTTGGATGACAGCGCTGCTAGCTCGGACACTCTCCTAAGAGACGTGACCGCTACCAGAAAGGCCTCTTTCTGGGAAAGTCGAGAAAGTGAAACATCTCTCAGAGGCTCGAAGGGCGGCTTCTGGAGAGCAATTAGTACCCTGTTCAGATCCCATGGGTCCAACGGCCGTTTGTACAGAGGGACAATGTGACAAACCTCCTGCAGGAACGTGTGTACCTGAGGAAGTGGTGCAAGGCGCTTCTGAAGCATACAGATAGCGCTGAGACTTGTCCTTTAAGGGAGCCGAGTGACAACCTTTTTCCAAACCAGATTGCAGGAAGGAAGGAAAAGTAGGGAATGCAAATGGGCAGGGAGACACTCCCTGAGCAGAGCACTAAGAGAAGAATATCCTCCACATCCTGTGGTAGATCTTGGCAGACGTCGGTTTTCTAGTCTGTCTCATGGTGGCAATGACGTCCTGAGATAATCCTGAAGACGCTAGGATTCAGGACTCAAAGGCCATACCGTCAGGTTCAGGGCCGTAGAATTCAGATGGAAAAAACGGCCCTTGGGACAGTAAGTCCGGCCGGGCTGGTAGTGCCCACGGTTGGTAGACCGTGAGATGCCACAGATCCGGGGACTACGACCTCCTCGGCCAGTCTGTGGCGATGAGGATGGCGCGGCGGCCAACGGACCTGATGTTGCGTAGCCCTCTGGGCAGCAGTGTCAGAGGGGGAAACACATAGGTAGCTGGAACTGCGACCAAACCTGAACTAAGGCGTCTGCCGCCAGAGCTCTTTGATCTTGATACCGCGCCATGAAAATCGGAACCTTGTTGTTGTTGTGCCGAGACGCTATTAGGTCGACGTTCAGCATCCCCCAGCGTTGACAGATTTCCTGAAAACCGTCCGGGTGAAGATACCCTTCCCCTGCGTCCATACCCTGGCAACTGAGGAAGTCTGCTTCCCAGTTTTCTGCGCCCGGGATGTGAACTGCGGATATGGTGGATGCTCTGTCTTCCACCCCCATCAGACTCCGCCGGACTTCCTGGGAGGCTTGCCGACTGCGTGTTCCGCCTTGGTGGAAGATGTATGCCACCGCTGTGGAGTTGTCCGACTGAATTCGGGTGTGTGTGCTTTCCAGCCACGGCTGGAAGGCTTGCAGGGCAAGATACACTGCCCAGATTTCTTGATTTGAAGGATGGACTCCTCTGAAGAGAGTCCTTGACCGTCTGAGAAGAGGGACGTTCCTTCTAGGGACGTCGACTTCCCATCCCATTGGCAAAGAATGCCACGTTGGAGTGGACGCAGATGAAACTGCGCGAAAGTGACTGCCTCTGCATGAGGCGTGTTAAGGAGTGTGACTGGCCGTGAAGGAGAGACTGCACCCCCGTCTGTAGTGAACGTTGTTTGTCCAGCGGAAGCTTCACTATCGCTGAGGGAGCGTGACACTCCATGCCCAGATATGTCAGCGATTGGGTCGGTGTCAGATTTAACCTTGAGAAGTTGATGATCCACCCGAAACTCTGGAGAGTCTCCAGCGCTACGCTCAGGCTGTGTTGGCATGCCTCTTGAGAGGGTGCCTTGACAAGTCGACCGTCCAAGGAAGGATCACCGAGTGACCCTGAGAGTGCAGGACTGCTCCCACTGCTGCCCTGAACTTGGTGAAACTCCGTAGGGCTGTCGCCAGACCGAAGGGCAGGGCTACGAACTGAAGATGCTCGTCTTCAATAACGAAACGTAGCAAACGTTGGTGCTCTGGAGCAATCGACACGTGGAGATAAGCATCCTGATGTCTATTGATGCTAGGAAATCTCCTTGAGACATTGAGGCAATGACGGAGCGGAGGGATGCCCTCCGGAACCGCCTGGCCTTCACGTGCTTGTTGAGCAGTTTTAGGTCCCTCACAATCAGATTGGAGGAAAAACCGTGTCTTGTTCCTGAAGAGGAACAGGAATTACCACTCCTTCTGCCTGCAGAAGAGCATCGGCTCGGTGGGTAGGTGGGGAAGTTCTGAAAATCGAGCCGGAGGCCGAGAACAGAACTCTATCCCGTACTTGTGAGACACAATGTCTCTCACCCACCGGTCTGTGACCTGTGGCAGCTAAATGTCGCCAAGGCGAGAGAGTCTGCCACCAACCGCGAATGCGGAGAGAGAGAGCTTAAAGTCATGAGGAGACCGCCTTGGAAGCGGTTCCTCTGGCTGCCTTCCTTGGGCGTGATTGAGCCCGCCTGGAATCTGAGCCCCTCTGAGCCTTTTGAGCCCTTTTGGACTAGGACAATTTGGACCTGCCCGAGCCTGGGAAGGACCGAAACCTCGACTGTCTCTCACGGACAGCATTAATAGGGTAAGTCGCAATGCAGACATTGCGAGGATAAGGACGCTACCTGCGGCACAGATGTACCTGTGCTCAAGACCAGCTGCGCAAGACCAGCTGACATAGCTTAGAGTGCCCATACGGCTGCGAATGCCGGAGCAACCGACACGCCGATAGCTTCATAGACAGATTTCAACCAGAGGTCCATCTGTCTGTCAATGGCATCTTTAAGTGAAGTCCCATCTCCACTGCCAACTATGGATCTAGCCGCAAGCCTGGAGATTGGGGGAGCCACCTTTGGACCCTGGGTCCAGCGCCTGACCACGTCAGGGGGAAAGGGATAACATGTATCTTTAATACATTTGGAGAAACGCTTATCTGGTAAGCGTGGTGATCCTGAACTGCTTCTCTGAAGTCAGCGTGGCCAGAAAAGTACTCAATGTACGCTTGAGATACTGAAATGGGATTTCTCCTGCTGGGAAGCTGACTCCTCCACTGAAGGAGCTGGGGGAGAGATATCCAACATGCCATTGCTGGACGCTATAAGATCATTCCCCATGGCGTCACCATCCGGAGTATCCGGATTGAGAGCGGTGTCAGGATCAAAGTCCTGATCAGCTACGTCTGCCTCATCATACAGAGAGTCCTCTGCTGTGACCCTGACTAGTGATGAGGCCGAGTGCCGCTCCCAGCGAGCTCGCTTAGGCTGTCTGGGACTGTCGTCCGTGTCAGAGCCTACACCCTGGCAAGATTGCCCATGGCCTGTTTGGACTGCAAGTCACTATCCCATGACAATCTATCAGCCGAAACTGCAACTCCGTCCCTGTCCATGGACAGGATTCACAGGTGGTTCCTTTGGCCACCCCTAGTAGAGACCCCGGCTGACCAAGTGCTACAGAGGAGCATTGCACACAACGGGGGTCAGTGGAACTTGCCGGTGGAATAGTATCACATGCAGTAAAAGCAGCATAGAAAGCGTGTGTTGCTTTTTTGCTGCTGTAGTCTAGCCATCTAGGAGCATATAGCCGAGAATAGCGACCGTACAGTGCAATGTATAGCATACAAGCATAAAGTACAAATGAGCACTTCAGCACATGCAATATGAGCAGCTTAGAAAGCCTGTGCCTTGGCACCCTTGCTTTTTTGCTGCTGTAGACTAGCCATCCAGGAGAATGTCTCCAAGAGTAGCGACCGTACAGTGCAATGTATAGCATACAAGCATAAGTACAAATGAACACTTCAGCACATGCAATACAAGCAGCATAGAAAAACTGTGCCTTAGCACCTTTGCTTTTTTGCTGCTGTAGTCTAGCCATTCTAGGAGAATATAGCCAAGAATAGCGACCGTACAGTGCAATGTATAGCATACAAGCATAAGTACAAATGAACACTTCAGCACATGCAATACAAGCAGCATAGAAAGCCTGTGCTTTAGCACCCTTGCTTTTTTGCTGCTGTTGTCTCGCCATCTAAGAGGGCATATAGCCAAAGATAGCGACCGTACAGTGCAGTGTATAGCTAAAATACAAATGGACACAACGGTATATAGTGGGGTCAGCACTTCAGGTGCTGCTTACCGCCCGCCTATAGGCGGGTGTGTGGTCGCCAGAGTCCTGTGACTGGCTGCCAGCTCGGACTGCAGGAATGGCTGCCGGCGTCCTTCTCCAGCTCGTGTGACGAGGGGCGGGCCGTGGGCGTGCCCCAGGCAAGAGCGGGAAACCGGCGTCCCACTGTGTCCAGTGAAGGGGGCTGGAGAATGCAAAGCAGACTCCAGCCCTCGGCGCTGACTGTGTGTACAGCGTCCCGCCTCTCCCCTGACTGGCAGGGCTGGGGGCGGGAACGAAACGGAAACTAGGCCGGAAAGCCGGGGACTCGAGTAATAAGCGCGGCCGTCCTATGTGCACGGCCAGCGCGGAGTCCCCGGCGCACCACAAGTCCCAGCCGCGCCACAGTGTAAAAAACACCCAGCAGCGGCCCGGCGCGGCAGTTCCCAATACATAAATTCACACAGCAAAGCTGCCGTGAATAATAGCACGAGCGCTCCGCGCTGTTGTCCCCGGCGCACTAACACTCCCAGCAATGCTGGTGTGTGTGTGCGCGATGTGTACGGGGACACAGAGTACCTTAATGTAGCAGGGCCCTGTCCCTGACGATACCCAGCTCCATATCCAGCAGGTTCTCTGGGTCTGTGGATGGAGCCCGGCCTCAGTGCCTGGAGACCTGTAAGATCCCACTTCCTCAGAGCCCCTCAGGGGGATGGGGAAGGAAAACAGCATGTGGGCTCCAGCCTCCGTACCCGCAATGGGTACCTCAACCTTAACAAACACCCGACAAAAGTGGGGTGAGAAGGGAGCATGCTGGGGGCCCCATATGGGCCCACTTTTCTTCCATCCGACATAGTCAGCAGCTGCTGCTGACTAAAAACAGTGGAGCTATGCGTGGATGTCTGACCTCCTTCGCACAAAGCAGAAAACTGGTGAGCCAGTGATCCCACTGGGGGTGTATAGCCAGAAGGGGAGGGGCCTTACACTTTTTAGTGTAATGCTTTGTGTGGCCTCCGGAGGCAGTGCTATACACCCAATCGTCTGGGTCTCCCAATGGAGCGCCGAAGAAATGAAGCCGCTTTCTCTAAAGTCGTTCATAAAAATGTTCAACCATTTTGTTGGTGTAAATTCCATGTAACCCCTGTACATAGCCGGCTGTCCTGCTGCTCCTGGCTGCCGTCAGCCAAGGGCTGATATTACCTGACGGCCATGTATATTAGATGAACGCCGGCTTGGACACGCAGATTACGCCGGGATGGGACGACCATATCATTTGCATGAGGCCTCTCTACTGTTCTCCTGACCAGTGATGTTGGGGAAAAGGAGGATTGGACTGTTGGATTTCAATATGTCTGATCCTTTTGTTCTAAAGGGAGACAAGCTGACGCCAGAGGTCTGGCAGTTTACTCCTCTCACCCTACTGAGAGGCCGCGCACACTTGGCTGAGGCGAGCGTGAACGTGTATGAGGGGTCAGTGAGCGGAGTGGTTGTCTGTACATGGCAGCTCGTCAGACACGGCCACCACATATTACACAGCTCCAATTCCTCCCCATATTCAGTATCTGCTGGTTGTCAGCACATATTCTGATTTACCTCTAGAGGATAAATATCTGCCCGTGTCCAGAAAGGGAGCATGCACACACGCCAGTTTTTTCTTTTTGGATTTCTAAGAGATACAGTCTCCAGACAAGGACGTGGCCGAGGTGTAAAGGGCGGCCGGGGTGTAAAGGGCGGCCGGGGTGTAAAGGGCGGCTGCTTCACCCCTAGTCTCAGGGCTCGGCCGGTTGCTGCTCTCCTTTCCTCGCTGCACACATCGAGCTTCTCAACCTCATCCATTATTCCTCAGACAAGACTTATAAATGGATAAAGCCCGATTTCCCACTGAGCGATTTATATCCATGAGGATGAGGAGGGAGCAGGAGACTCAGCCGCGATGGCCTGGCTGGATGTGACCACTCTGTACACAAATCTGTACGGAGGAGGCATTGATTGTAGTCATTACAGGGGAAGTCCAATACATCAATGGTCTCAGCGGGGGTCCGACACACACACCCCACCGATCAGCTGGACAGATGTATATTGTGTACAGGGCTGCACAGCACAGCTCCGTACACAGTATAGTGGCTGATCTCGGTACTGCAGCTCAGCTCCTACTGAAGTGAATGTGACGGAGATCACTCACTACACAGTGTGGACCTGAGCCAGCTCCGTGCATCCGGCCGACTGATCGCTAATCGGTGGTGGGTGTCTAGTGCTGCACCCCCACCGATCTGATATTGAAGACCCATCCTGAGGTCAACCCCTTTAAATTGGCCCTATTCTTTTCAAGCATCTATTTCTTTTTATTTAGAACAGATAGACAACAACTAATGTGTCCCCCAATGTAGCCAACGCCAGAGACATCATCAGAGGTCCTGAGAAGTAACACTGCAGCAAAATGTGGGGGGCAAGAACCCATGTGGTGGTCAGGACACCTTCCTTACGGACTGACCCGGCTTTCCCAAACTCTTACACACCAATCTGCTTTCTACAGGGTATTACTAGGACCCAGCAATGCCCGATCATAGGCCAGTACCTATGGGGGGGTGACGGCTGCCCCTGCTCCTCTTCTGGTTAGCTGGCCAGGCATCGCACCAAGCCGGCAAATCAAAAGAAGAGCCGCGGACGCCATCAGCTAAGATTTGGCTCTCAGGGCCCCCGTCCAGCGGCCACAGATTACTGCCGCGGGTGATGGACCGGGTCCCGCAAATCGAGTTCCACTAACGCCACTGATCAATAACCCGACACAATCCAATTCTTACCGTAATTCCGAGAGTTCATCTGCTTGAACAGAGCGATGACCTCCAAGTGATACCCGATGTCCACCTCAAAGCGAGAGCGAGACACAAGCAGGCACTTGCCCTTTAAGGTGGCATTAGGCCTGTGCCAGGTGTTGCACATGGCTAGAAGAGCGTTGGCGCCACCACTGGCAGTGGAGCGTAGTGCAGGCATATCGATGTCCTCCATTCCTTCCAGGGGCTTCAGGGTGACGTTCTGCAGCTTCTGGACCTCGGTAACTGCGGACAGACAGGAGGCCGGTCACAGATAGACATCAATCCACTTTCCATAGGAGATAATTCACAGACTACATTTTTCCCCACTTTGCTGCATTGCATTGTGGGAGATGGGAAGGTGGAGCATCCTCTGATGTAGTGCGGACCTGCCACGGCCATAAGACGACGGGCAGCACGAGAGCTAAAAGCAACCCAGCCGACAATGCACTGCAGCTTTGGATGTGACTGGAGTATAAGACGTGCTATAAGTACAGGGCGATTGGCTCCTCCGCTACTTACTCAGGCCGGGGTAATCCTCCAGGCCGAAATTCCACATTTTAGTTGCAGGATCTAAAAAGTAGAAAAAAAAAAACAGACATCAAAAAGTAGAAATAGGCGATGATTGGAAAAGACTCCGAATAGCCCGTCCCAAGCCTGAAGTGGCTGATAACAGAGGACAATAGATTCTATATCAGCACTGTAGATAGAAAAAACGGCTTTACCAAACAATACTAGAACAATAGACTTGCAGATGGAGTCGGGAGGGAAACACTCGAGGCTGTAAATCTGCAGAGCAATGATCAGCAGTGGACTGGGCTCCACATAACGATTCGAGGGTTTTATGCAAGATGTCCCCCTTCACACGTCCGTGAAAATCACTGACGTTTTGCACGGACCGTGTTGAAGCTGCATAGGCCATTCGTGTGCCATGATTTTGGCACACGCGTGTTCTCCATAATAGCACATAGAGAGCAGGAAATGTTTACTCAATTGTCTCCAGCGCTGCTGCTTCCGGGTCTGCGATGCAGTGAATATTCATGAGCATAACGAGCGGGACCGGAAGCAACAGCAGCGCCGAAGACATCACCACTGGAGACAGGTGTATAGAGTATAGAAAATCATTTTATTTCAAAGAGACTTGTTTTCTCTGGTACATGTGACATCAGTGCTGCCGGAGAATAACGGAACATACGACACGCGTGTGCGGCACAGGGACACACATCCGTGAGAAAACACGGATGTGTACGCAGATTCATTGATTTAAATGGCTGCGTATGTCTGTGCCTCTGGTATTTATGAAAACGGATGTCATACGTACCGGAATCACAGACGTGTAAAAGGGGCCTGTGACAAGGAGCTGCCAGAGGAAGAAGCAGGGCTCCGAAAAGGCCGAGGAACAAGATACTGCCAACATTAGATGGATGACAGAAGAGGCCAAAGCATACAACAAGGAGATCGATTTCTGCTTCAGCGACTGCAGCTAAGCCTTTGACTGTGTTGATCACTGGAATCTTTGGAAGGACATGTCTGTGCCGATCAGCCCCATCAGGAACCTTTACATCCACCAAGAAGCAACAGCCTGAACGGCACACGGCATGGAGCAAAGTACAGCGAGGCGTCAGAGAAGGCGACATCCGGCCATTTATGTCCACTTCATATGCAGAAGCCATTCTCAGGAAGGCCGGACTTGCCAAAAAAGAAGGAATCAAAATTGCCCGCCAAATTATCAACAATTTTAAATACACAGTCAATACAACATTGATAGCAACAAGCATGTAAGGAATGAAGGATTTATTACAGACGGTCAGGATGGAAAGCTCATGGGACTAATACTCAATACAAAGACATTGACTACTGTCAAGTACAAGTGGGACCCATGTGAGGTGGACGGCGAGGAACTGGAAGTTGTAAAGGACTTCAACCTACTCGGGGATGAATGATCACTCAAGATGCAGCGATGACACCGGAAGACAATAGGAGAATAGCTATGGGCATATCAACTATGAAGGCACTGGCCAAGTTCCTCAAATCAAGGAACATATCACTTGTGATGAAGACATGGGCTCATACATAGTTTCGTCTCGGCTCGTACATAGTCTGGTCTTTTCTGTAGTCAAATATAGAAGTGAAACCTGGACGATAAAGAAACAAGACAGAAGAAGAATCAACGCCTTCGAAATGTGGTGCTGAAGAAGGATGTTATCAATACCATGGATGGCAAAAACAACAAAGGAATCAATTCTGGAACAAATCAAGCCAGACGTGTCACTTGAAGCAAGGATCACCAAGCTATGACTTGTCTACACCATCATAAGAAGAGAGCAATCACTGGAAAAAGACATCATGGTTGGAAGAGTAGAAAAAACAAGGTGAAGAGGAAGACCAGCAACCCAATGGCTTGATACAATCAAGATAACGACAGAGAAGACCCTGGTTGACCTACCTAGGCAGAGAAGGCCCTGCTTGACCTACCTAGGCAGAGAAGGCCCTGCTTGACCTACCTAGGCAGAGAAGGCCCTGCTTGACCTACCTAGGCAGAGAAGGCCCTGCTTGACCTACCTAGGCAGAGAAGGCCCTGCTTGACCTACCTAGGCAGAGAAGGCCCTGCTTGACCTACCTAGGCAGAGAAGGCCCTGCTTGACCTACCTAGGCAGAGAAGGCCCTGCTTGACCTACCTAGGCAGAGAAGGCCCTGGTTGACCTACCTAGGCAGAGAAGGCCCTGCTTGACCTACCTAGGCAGAGAAGGCCCTGCTTGACCTACCTAGGCAGAGAAGGCCCTGCTTGACCTACCTAGGCAGAGAAGGCCCTGCTTGACCTACCTAGGCAGAGAAGGCCCTGCTTGACCTACCTAGGCAGAGAAGGCCCTGCTTGACCTACCTAGGCAGAGAAGGCCCTGCTTGACCTACCTAGGCAGAGAAGGCCCTGCTTGACCTACCTAGGCAGAGAAGGCCCTGCTTGACCTACCTAGGCAGAGAAGGCCCTGCTTGACCTACCTAGGCAGAGAAGGCCCTGCTTGACCTACCTAGGCAGAGAAGGCCCTGCTTGACCTACCTAGGCAGAGAAGGCCCTGCTTGACCTACCTAGGCAGAGAAGGCCCTGCTTGACCTACCTAGGCAGAGAAGGCCCTGGTTGACCTACCTAGGCAGAGAAGACCCTGGTTGACCTACCCAGGCAGAGAAGGCCCTGGTTGACCTACCCAGGCAGAGAAGGCCCTGGTTGACCTACCTAGGCAGAGAAGGCCCTGGTTGACCTACCTAGGCAGAGAAGGCCCTGGTTGACCTACCTAGGCAGAGAAGGCCCTGGTAAACCTATCTAGGTGGATCTATCAAATATATGTTATACATAGACAGGACCATAGAGCTTCCCTGTGATACAATCAGTGGGGTCCGCACCTGAGGCTCTCTAAGTGCACAGATCAGCACTGATTGCAGCATTCAGTATGGGTTAAACAGGGATCAGAGGTTTACCTGATTCCCTCTGTCACAGGGGGCGATAGACGTGTATAACTGTCGCTGCCCCGCTCCTAATCGCACCGTCTCAGGGTCCCAATAAGATTAAACCTCCACACGTCCCCATTAGTGCAAACAAGGTCTCATTCTGAAAGGACTAGTAATGCATTAGGGTTTCAGAACGCCGACCCACTAAGATCAAATGATTTCTGCAACTTTCTAATATACTTTTTGGGTTTCAGATCCATATTTTTGTAAACCCTGCTTGCTGTCAGTGAGTGGAGCATGTTATGTTTAAATCCAGCGTTGTCTGCTATGGTACTAGGGACCAGTCCATAGTATTTGTTCGCACCCTCAAATAAAGGGGTTGTGCGGTTTAAAGAACCAATTTTCATTAGCCTCATTAGCTAATTCTAAGGTGATACATAGTGGGGTCTCCTCTTCCGGACCCTCGTCTTTTGGTGGGAGTGGACAGTGGTTATATTGCTCCCTTTCCCTGTAGGGTTGTTGCTGACGGCACTTTGTGAACAGCTTTTCATAAAATGACCCCTCTATAGAGCAGGACTTCTCCAGACCGGAGAAAGTAAATGATCATATGACAACAGTACATGTCCTTTAATCCAGAATATATGATATCGTCACTATTGATGCCGAATTATCAAATACTCTTGATTATCAACCATCAAAAGCAAAGTCTATAAATTCACTTGTGCGAGTAATGAATGCCAGATTATCGGATATTCTGAATGATTGGATGCCAGATTAAGATATTGATGAAAAGAGATGCATTTGATGCATTTACCATAATTTTTGCTGGGAATCCCTTTGAAGATGGCGATGAGCTGTACGTGGTATCCAACCTCCACCCGGAACCTCTCGTCGGCGTGTTTGACGCACCGACCTGTTATGCCGAACGCGCCTTTTTTGGCAGGTGCAGGGTCGGCGCTGTTGGCAGTGCCCGTCGCCTCCCTCCCCTCTGTCCGTGGGGCGGGCACTGTGGCCTTAGCTGCGGTTGTTGGTGCCCCTGATCCGTAGAATTTAGCAGCAGTACAGATGCTGTTTATCTGCTCTGTCCCAGCTCTCCCGGGAACAGGACACATGTCGTACGTCTTGGGAGAGTTACCGGGAGATTTGGAGGAGTCTTGGAGAAAGTTTTTGGCTACATCTGGTTGTAATGTTCGTCCGGCACTGAGACTAGAGGAGGCCGCGGTGTAATCTACCTTTGCTGGAGCTGCTGCTGCGTATTCCTGGGCGGTGGACGTGGTTTGTGCATTTGCTGGAGTCCTGATATTATCAAATGCATTCGCACTGGAGTGTCCGGTATTTGCAGGGACATATTTAGCACCATTGTCTTTACCAACGTCGTAACTGTCCGCCGCAGCGCTGAAGGACGATTGTGCATTCTGCAGGTGTCTGCCTCCGCTTGGCAGAAATTTGGCATTAGAAATAGGCAGCGCATTCTGGCTAACACCGTTTTTCTGGGAAGCGAGTCTCTCCGCTCTCCGGGCCAAAGCCTTCTGCCGGTTCTCCTCGATTCTCCGCTTCTGCTCCTCGGTCAGACAGGCGGACATCGTCTTGGATGTGACCTCAGATCGAAATCACCTGCTGCAACCTGAGAAGACACAAAACGGTCAAATACTGTTCACAGAAGACGAAGTGCATGGCAGACAATCTAAAGGCCGCTTTACACGCTGCGATATTGGTCCCGATATCACTAGCGTGGGTACCCGCCCCCATCGGTTGTGCGACACGGGCAAATCGCTGCCCATGGCGCACAATATCACGCGGACCCGTCACACTACTTACCTGCCTAGCGACGTCGCTGTGACCGGTGAACCGCCTCCTTTCTAACGGGGCCGGTCGTGCGGCGTCACAGCGACGTCACTGAGCAGCCGCCCAATAGAAGCGGAGGGGCGTTGATGAGTGGGACGTAACATCCCGCCCACCTCTTTCCTTCCGCATAACTGCCGGGAGGCAGGTAAGGAGAGGTTCCTCGTTCCTGCGGTGTCACACGGAACGATGTGTGCTGCCGCAGGAACGAAGAACAACTTTGTTACTGCAGCAGCAACAATATTACAGAATGGACCCCCATGTCACCAATGAGCGATTTTGCACGTTTTTGCGACGATGCAAAATCGCTCATAGGTGTCACACGCAGCAACATCGCTAAAGCGAGCAGATGTGCGTCACCAATTCCATGACCCCAACGAGATCGCTTTAGCGATGTTGTAGCGTGTAAAGCGGCCTTTAGGCAATTAGCACCCCCTCAAGGGTGTGTATACTTAAGCAATCTATTTATTATGGTTGTAATGTATCTAAAATAAAAAAAAAATTAAGTAACTTTTCAAACACTTGATTTAAAAAACTCCGCTACCATTTTGCGTAAACAGCGTTAATGCAGAATTATGCGTCTCCTTGGTTACGAGTTACAAACTAACCGGGGTGTAATCTGATATTCAGGAGGGTCACAGGTTGGAGGTCATCGCTCTACCGTGGCAGCAAATTAAGCCATGTGGGAGGAGCTAAAGCTATAGGGGTGGATCTAGTGCTGTATGGGCAGAGCTAATGCTATAGGGGTGGAGGTAGTGCTATACGGGTGGAGCTAGTGCTGTATGGGCAGAGCTAATGCTATAAGGGTGGAGCTAGCGCTGTATGGGCAGAGCTAATGCTATAAGGGTGGAGCTAGTGCTGTATGGGCAGAGCTAATGCTATAGGGGTGGAGGTAGTGTATGGACCGGGCTGTATGTGTCCAGGTATTCTGTGGTCATGTGACATCTAATGATTCCTGCCAAGTCATGTGCACGAGCAGCCATTGTCTTATTCCTGTGATATTCAGAATAAAGGAGCTCAAGTGCAAATTTAAGACAGGTGCACAATACCTGCAGACGGCGAGATGTGAGGGGCCGGTGACATCACAATACAGAGCTGACCGGAGCCACAATACCTCCCTAACTCGACATGTAACATACATGAATGACCAAATGCCAGTACCTGTCACTAACACACACTGCCCCTCGAAGAAGCTAACGCAGCGAAACGCGTTGGGGCTTCCTTCTCCTGCACTGGACCCCTGCCTGGGCATTTGCCCAGTACTATTGTACTTTTTTCTGATGGGTAAGTGGCAATATATTTATGTAATTACAATGTATTGAATTTCTAATTGCCCTCCCAGTGTTTTGTATTTATAATGGCAGGGGCCCTTAGTTGGTAATACTCTCTGGAATCATCTTTCCTGCACTTATGCACCTTTTTCATTAAATTATAATGTTGTCTCCTTGTTGTTACAATTTTGGAATAAATTTATTATTACAAGGAGTCTCCATATTTATTTTTGATATGATGTATGGCCCTTTAATGCTCCTATATTTTCTTTCGTTCAATATATACCTGTCACTAACAGCAGCGATCAGAGCCAGCTCCAATCACTGCTGTTTAACCAATTAAATGCTGCTGCAAAGTTGACTTCACATATCAGTATAAAGCACAAATAATCAAAAGACCAGAGGTTCAAGCCTTCTAGGAAGTGAAAAATAAAGCGTGAAGGAAAAATAAAAAAGTTAAATAAAAATCACCTTTTTTCTCCAAGTTTATAAGAAATTAAATACAGTATAATAAAAATCTACAGTATTTGATAGACGGGACCAGAAAAGTCACCAGTATCCCCAGCAATTCTACCCCCACTACTACCTCCAGCATCACTAATCCCAGCACTATCACCCCCAGCAGCACCACTAATCCCAGCACCACCCCTACCCCCACTACTACCTCCAGCACCACTAATCCCAGCACTATCACCCCCAGCAGCACCACTAATCCCAGCACCACCCCTACCCCCACTACTACCTCCAGCACCACTAATCCCAGCACTATCACCCCCAGCAGCACCACCATCCCCAGCACCACTAATCCCAGCACCACCCCTACCCCCACTACTACCTCCAGCACCACTAATCCCGGCACGATCACCCCCAGCAGCACCACTAACCCCAGCCCCAGCACCTCTCCTACCCCCAGCACTACCAGCCCCAGCACTACTACCTCCAGCACCACTAATCCCAGCACTATCACCCCCAGCAGCACCACCATCCCCAGCACCAGCACCACCCCTACCCCCACTACTACCTCCAGCACCACTAATCCCGGCACGATCACCCCCAGCAGCACCACTAATCCCAGCCCCAGCACCACTCCTACCCCCAGCACTACCAGCCCCAGCACTACTACCTCCAGCACCACTAATCTCAGCACTACTACCTCCAGCACCACTAATCTCAGCACTACTACCTTCAGCACCACTAATCCCAGCACTATCACCCCCAGCAGCACTAATCCCAGCACTATCACCCCCAGCAGCACCACTATCCCCAGTACCACCCCTACTAACACTACTACCCCCAGCACCACTAATCCCAGCCCCACCCCTACCAACACTACTACCTCCAGCACCACTAATCCCAGCCCCACCCCTACCAACACTACTACCTCCAGCACCACTAATCCCAGCACTATCACCCCCAGCAGCACTCCTACTACCAGCCACAGCACTTCTACACCCAGCACTACAACCTCCAGCCCCACTATCCTCAGCACTACCACCCCAATCCCAGCCCCACTATTCCCCGCACCATTGCACCCAGCGCTCATTCTCCTAGCACTACTACTCCCAGCATGCCCACAGTCCGAGCAGCGGCGGTTGCGCTGTCACTTACCCGCCTCATTCCCCATCACACAGATCACCAGGGGCGCCAGTTACTACCTGACGTCATCATCCTGCGACCGCAGAACAGGAGGAGAGGCGCAGAGGTGACGTCAGCGAGACGCCGGGCGCCATGGTAACTTCTGGCGGAAGCTCCACAGGAAAGGACGGAAATATACAGTGTCCTGAGGAGACATTGTATGTAGTGTACAAGTATCACGTGGTGGAGGTATCAGATACACACTACACAAAACGATATCACACAGAATTAGATACACAGCTCAGCAGACAGTATCACACAGGAGAGGATTATATACACAGCTCAGCAGACAGTATCACACAGGAGAGGATTAGATACACAGCTCAGCAGACAGTATCACACAGGAGAGGATTAGATACACAGCTCAGCAGACAGTATCACACAGGAGAGGATTAGATACACAGCTCAGCAGACAGTATCACACAGGAGAGGATTAGATACACAGCTCAGCAGACAGTATCACACAGGAGAGGATTATATACACAGCTCAGCAGACAGTATCACACAGGAGAGGATTAGATACACAGCTCAGCAGACAGTATCACACAGGAGAGGATTAGATACACAGCTCAGCAGACAGTATCACACAGGAGAGGATTAGATACACAGCTCAGCAGACAGTATCACACAGGAGAGGATTATATACACAGCTCAGCAGACAGTATCACACAGGAGAGGATTAGATATACAGCTCAGCAGACAGTATCACACAGGAGAGGATTATATACACAGCTCAGCAGACAGTATCACACAGGAGAGGATTAGATACACAGCTCAGCAGACAGTATCACACAGGAGAGGATCAGATACACAGCTCAGCAGACAGTATCACACAGGATAGGATTATATACACAGCTCAGCAGACAGTATCACACAGGAGAGGATTAGATACACAGCTCAGCAGACAGTATCACACAGGAGAGGATTAGATACACAGCTCAGCAGACAGTATCACACAGGATAGGATTAGATACACGGCTCAGCAGACAGTATCACACAGGAGAGGATTAGATACACAGCTCAGCAGACAGTATCACACAGGATAGGATTATATACACAGCTCAGCAGACAGTATCACACAGGAGAGGATTATATACACAGCTCAGCAGACAGTATCACACAGGATAGGATTAGATACACAGCTCAGCAGACAGTATCACACAGGAGAGGATTAGATACACAGCTCAGCAGTCAGTATCACACAGGATAGGATTAGATACACAGCTCAGTAGACAGGATCACACAGGAGAGGATTAGATACACAGCTCAGCAGACAGTATCACACAGGATAGGATTATATACACAGCTCAGCAGACAGTATCACACAGGATAGGATTATATACACAGCTCAGCAGACAGTATCACACAGGAGAGGATTAGATACACAGCTCAGCAGTCAGTATCACACAGGATAGGATTAGATACACAGCTCAGCAGACAGTATCACACAGGATAGGATTAGATACACAGCTCAGCAGACTGTATCACACAGGAGAGGATTAGATACACAGCTCTGCAGTCAGTATCACACAGGAGAGGATTAGATACACAGCTCAGCAGACTGGATCACACAGGAGAGGATTAGATACACAGCTCTGCAGACAGTATCACACGGTAGAATTAGCTACACAGCTCTGCAGACAGTATCACACAGGAGAGGATTAGATACACAGCTCTGCAGACAGTATCACACAGGATAGGATTAGATACACAGCTCTGCAGTCAGTATCACACAGGATAGGATTAGATACACAGCTCAGCAGTCAGTATCACACAGGATAGGATTAGATACACAGCTCTGCAGACAGTATCACACGGTAGAATTAGATACACAGCTCAGCAGACAGTATCACACAGGAGAGGATTAGATACACGGCTCAGCAGACAGTATCACACAGGATAGGATTAGATACACAGCTCAGCAGACAGTATCACACAGGAGAGGATGAGATATGCTGCTCAGCACACAGGATTACACAGGATAGGATTAGATACACAGCTCAGCAGACAGTATCACACATGATAGGATGAGATATGCTGCTCAGCACACAGGATTACACAGGATAGGATTAGATACACAGCTCAGCAGACAGTATCACATGGAATTAGATACATAACTTGTAGTCAGTATTAGGATTAGATACAGTTCATATACACGGTATGTAGATGCTTATATATAGGACACAGGAGAGGATTAGATACACAGCTCAGCAGACAGTATCACACAGGATAGGATTAGATACACGGCTCAGCAAACAGTATCATACAGGAGAGGATTAGATACACAGCTCAGCAGACAGTATCACACAGGAGAGGATTAGATACACGGCTCAGCAGACAGTATCACGTGGAATTAGATACATAACTTGCAGTCAGTATTAGGATTAGATACAGTTCATATACACTGTATGTAGATACATATACAGTTAGGTCCAGAAATCTTTGGCCAGTGACACAATTTTCGCGAGTTGGGCTCTGCATGCCACCACATTGGATTTGAAATGAAACCTCTACAACAGAATTCAAGTGCAGATTGTAACGTTTAATTTGAAGGTTTGAACAAAAATATCTGATAGAAATTGTCGGAATTGTCACATTTCTTTACAAACACTCCACATTTTAGGAGGTTAAAAGTAATTGGACAAATAAACCAAACAAAAAAAAATAATTTTTATTTTCAATATTTTGTTGCGAATCCTTTGGAGGCAATCACTGCCTTAAGTCTGGAACCCATGGACATCACCAAACGCTGGGTTTTCTCCTTCTTAATGCTTTGCCAGGCCTTTACAGCCGCAGCCTTCAGGTCTTGTTTGTTTGTGGATCTTTCCGTCTTAAGTCTGGATTTGAGCAAGTGAAATGCATGCTCAATTGGGTTAAGATCTGGTGATTGACTTGGCCATTGCAGAATGTTCCACTTTTTTGCACTCATGAACTCCTGGGTAGCTTTGGCTGTATGCTTGGGGTCATTGTCCATCTGTACTATGAAGCGCCGTCTGATCAACTTTGCGGCATTTGGCTGAATCTGGGCTGAAAGTATATCCCGGTACACTTCAGAATTCATCCGGCTACTCTTGTCTGCTGTTATGTCATCAATAAACACAAGTGACCCAGTGCCATTTAAAGCCATGCATGCCCATGCCATCACGTTGCCTCCACCATGTTTTACAGAGGATGTGGTGTGCCTTGGATCATGTGCCGTTCCCTTTCTTCTCCAGTCTTTTTTCTTCCCATCATTCTGGTACAGGTTGATCTTGGTCTCATCTGTCCATAGAATACTTTTCCAGAACTGAGCTGGCTTCATGAGGTGTTTTTCAGCAAATGTAACTCTGGCCTGTCTATTTTTGGAATTGATGAATGGTTTGCATCTAGATGTGAACCCTTTGTATTTACTTTCATGGAGTCTTCTCTTTACTGTTGACTTAGAGACAGATACACCTACTTCACTGAGAGTGTTCTGGACTTCAGTTGATGTTGTGAACGGGTTCTTCTTCACCAAAGAAAGTATGCGGCGATCATCCACCACTGTTGTCATCCGTGGACGCCCAGGCCTTTTTGAGTTCCCAAGCTCACCAGTCAATTCCTTTTTTCTCAGAATGTACCCGACTGTTGATTTTGCTACTCCAAGCATGTCTGCTATCTCTCTGATGGATTTTTTCTTTTTTTTCAGCCTCAGGATGTTCTGCTTCACCTCAATTGAGAGTTCCTTAGACCGCATGTTGTCTGGTCACAGCAACAGCTTCCAAATGCAAAACCACACACCTGTAATCAACCCCAGACCTTTTAACTACTTCATTGATTACAGGTTAACGAGGGAGACGCCTTCAGAGTTAATTGTAGCCCTTAGAGTCCCTTGTCCAATTACTTTTGGTACCTTGAAAAAGAGGAGGCTATGCATTACAGAGCTATGATTCCTAAACCCTTTCTCCGATTTGGATGTGAAAACTCTCATATTGCAGCTGGGAGTGTGCACTTTCAGCCCATATTATATATAGAATTGTATTTCTGAACATGTTTTTGTAAACAGCTAAAATAACAAAACTTGTGTCACTGTCCAAATATTTCTGGACCTAACTGTATATAGGACCTAGTGGTTCTTAGCTGCTCTGACATTGTCACATCTGGGATGGTATTGGGGATTTTTTGCTCCCCTCCCCATTTTGAGCCCCAGAGGGATGCATTGTTCTTATCACAACAGAGTGGAGCTGCTCCGGACTATACGATGAGCCGCTCCTGCTGACAACCTGCCGACAACCTGCCGACAACCTGCCGACAACCTGCTGACAAGCTGCCGCTATAGAGAGCTCGAGCACAGTGGTGATTATGGAGATTTTCCAAGAGAAGTTGTTTGTGTCCCTATTTGCATATGTCACTGAGCGAGCGCTATGATTGGCTGACTCAACGCCCTTATGATTAGTCCAGCCCCTCCCATGCGGTGCTTTATTACCGTCATCTGAATGCCACCATGTGCCCGGGCCTCACACAAGTGCTCAGTAATGTGACCGCTCCGGGGGTGAGAAGACCCCTGGATTGTGCTCCTATCCTGATTCATCATCTTTACGATGTGCTGGAAAAACAAGTCTAATCCATGGAGGCCGCAGCGAGCAACACCAGGACCTAAAGGATCTGCTGCTGACGCCCTGGTGCCAGATGCTGCGGGACCCTGAGGTCTTGTGGAGTCCATGGATCAATGCGTTACATCAGTGCAGGGGGACGAGGTAATGTGCAGCCATATTTAATATATAATATGATCGGATTTTCTCGCTGTTGCAAGGAGCTTTATTAATATAGCTGAGATTATTAGGGTTACGTTAAACGGGGTGTCCAGGGCTGTGATAAGGAAAGATCACCACTACTAGTCACCTAAAAAGCTACTTTAGTACCTCTGGTTGAAGCTAAGGGCGAAACGCACATCTGGCTCTGCAGTGGAGGCCGGTGTTTACACTGCCTTTATGTTATAAGCTTTGCATTCCCACATGCTCTGTATCTTTGAATGTCTCCTGTGTGGAGTTTACTCTATTTTTGCTAAAAAACTACTAATTTACTTAATAGATTTATCAATCTAAATGCCCCAAAATCCTGGCATAACACGTACAGCTGTGATAAATCGGTTTACGGCTGTCCAGTCTATGATTGCACTAAAATTGGAGCGTTTCGCTAAATCTGCCCCAAGGTTTTAGTATAATCAGCAGTATCGGTCGTGCTCCTCACAAGACGTCTTTCTTTATGGCCATCTAGTGGACAGGTAGAAAATCCAACGGGGGGACATTTATTAATACACTAGCTGCACTACCCGGCTTCACCCGGGTTAATAACTGCTGTTAACAAAATAGAATGTATTAACAAAAATGTATTCTGCACACAAAAACCACAAAACAAATAGAAATGTAATTATAATGTCTGTCTCCCCCTCTGTATATATCTCTGTCTCTCTTTGTCTGTCTGTCTCTTTCCCTGTCTGTCTCTGACTGTCTCTTTCTCTGTCTGTCTATCTATCTCTTTCCTTGTCTGTCTATCTATCTCTGTCACTTTCCTTTCTGTGTCTTTCCCTCTCTTTCCCTGTCTGTCTCTTTCCCTCTGTCTCTTTCCCTTTGTCTGTCTCTTTGTTTGTCTCTTTACCTGTCTTTGTCTGTCTCTTACCCTGTCTGTCTCTTTCCCTCTCTTTCCCTGTCTGTTTGTTTCCCTGTGTCTGTCTCTGTCTCTTTGTCTGTGTCGGTCTCTTTACCTGGCTGTGTCTGTCTCTTATCCTGTCTTTCTCTTTCCCTCTCTTTCCCTGTCTGTCTCTTTCCCTGTCAGTCTGTCTCTTTGTCTGTCTGTCTCTTTGTGTCTGTCTCTTACCCTGTCTATGTCTGTTTCTTACACTGTCTGTGTCTGCCTCTTTCCCTGTCTGTGTCTGTCTCTTTCCCTGGCTGCATTGTGACACGCCAACATTCCATATAAGGGCGTGGCTGCGCATTCTTCTGAAGTTCTGGCTGCACTGCGGCTCCCAGCTCCATTCACTTTAATGGAGGCTGGTTTTTTGATAAATAACTGTAAAGTGCGGGATTATAATTTCCCCTCAAAACATAGCCTATGATACTCTCGGGGTCCAGACGTGTGTGTGTGCAGAATTTTGTGGCTGTAGCTGCGACGGTGCAGATGCCAATCCCGGACATACACACACACACACACACACACACACACACACACACACACACACACATATACACACATTCAGCTTTATATATTAGATTTACACCAAATAATGGCATTAAACTACTTTCCAAACTGTATGACATTTTACATTTTTTTGCCACTTCAGGCACCTTTATGGGCCGAGTCCTATGATTCCCAGCAAATTTACTAAGGTTTACCACGAAACTACGGTGGTGTTAATAAATCTCCCCGGTATATGTGGGCTCTGTTCGGACATCTTTGTACAGTGTTTATTCTGCGGATGGGGCGCGTTATTTTGTTCTATTTAAGTTGTAAGGACGTGCAGCGCATTTTACACCATAACTGATAGAAAAGAAGTGCATTATTATCCAATAACATGAGGGCCCTTCCCCTCAGGAAATTTCAGTCAACCAATATCTTATGTGTCATCAATTTATGATCTAAGCAAAGATGGACACAAAATCACAAAATGTACTATTATTCTACTGTAAGGCAAATCTGTCACCAGATTTCACGGTACAAGCTGCAGATATTATTAAGCAGTTGCTTTAGACCTGTTGTAACTGGTGTACCTACTGTGAATATAAGTATCAGAACGGCTGTATAATCATATTGAAGTGTAAACTCAATCTCCCCACATAGCCTGATTGACATCTCCTCAGTGTACCTCCTCCCTGCGTACACGTCACCAACCCAGTCTGAATATGAGATCTTCAATTTCCCCTTCCCTGCTGCTGCTGAATCTCTGCCCACCCAGTCTGATTTACTGCTCCTCACTGTCCCTCCTCCCTGCTGCTGCTGAATCTCTGCTCATCCAGTCTGATTTACTGCTCCTCACTGTCCCTCCTCTCTGCTGCTGCTGAATCTCTGCTCATCCAGTCTGATTTACTGCTCCTCACTGTCCCTCCTCTCTGCTGCTGCTGAATCTCTGCTCATCCAGTCTGATTTATTGCTCCTCACTGTCCCTCCTCCCTGCTGCTGAATGTCTGCTCATCCAGTCTGATTTACTGCTCCTCACTGTCCCTCCTCGCTGCTGCTGAATGTCTGCTCATCCAGTCTGATTTACTGCTCCTCACTGTCCCTCCTCTCTGCTGCTGCTGAATCTCTGCTCATCCAGTCTGATTTATTGCTCCTCACTGTCCCTCCTCCCTGCTGCTGAATGTCTGCTCATCCAGTCTGATTTATTGCTCCTCACTGTCCCTCCTCTCTGCTGCTGCTGAATCTCTGCTCATCCAGTCTGATTTATTGCTCCTCACTGTCCCTCCTCCCTGCTGCTGAATGTCTGCTCATCCAGTCTGATTTATTGCTCCTCACTGTCTCTCCTCCCTGCTGCTGAATGTCTGCTCATCCAGTCTGATTTATTGCTCCTCACTGTCCCTCCTCCCTGCTGCTGAATCTCTGCTCATCCAGTCTGATTTATTGCTCCTCACTGTCCCTCCTCTCTGCTGCTGCTGAATCTCTGCCCACCCAGTCTAATTTCCTGCTCCTCACTGTCTCTCCTCGCTGCTGCTGCTGAATTTCTGCTCATCCAGTCTGATTTACTGCTCCTCACTGTCCCTCCTCCCTGCTGATGAATCTCTGCTCATCCAGTCTGATTTACTGCTCCTCACTGTCTCTCCTCGCTGCTGCTGATGAATCTCTGCTCATCCAGTCTGATTTAATGCTCCTCACTGTCCCTCCTCTCTGCTGCTGCTGAATCTCTGCTCATCCAGTCTGATTTCCTGCTCCTCACTGTCCCTCCTCCCTGCTGCTGCTGAATCTCTGCTCATCCAGTCTGATTTAATGCTCCTCACTGTCCCTCCTCTCTGCTGCTGCTGAATCTCTGCTCATCCAGTCTGATTTAATGCTCCTCACTGTCCCTCCTCTCTGCTGCTGAATCTCTGCTCATCCAGTCTGATTTAATGCTCCTCACTGTCCCTCCTCCCGGCTGCTGAATCTCTGCTCATCCAGTCTGATGTACTGCTCCTCACTGTCCCTCCTCCCTGCTGCTGCTGAATCTCTGCTCATCCAGTCTGATTTACTGCTCCTCACTGTCCCTCCTCCCTGCTGCTGCTGAATCTCTGCTCATCCAGTCTGATTTACTGCTCCTCACTGTCCCTCCTCTCTGCTGCTGCTGAATCTCTGCTCATCCAGTCTGATTTAATGCTCCTCACTGTCTCTCCTCCCTGCTGCTGAATCTCTGCTCATCCAGTCTGATTTAATGCTCCTCACTGTCCCTCCTCCCTGCTGCTGAATCTCTGCTCATCCAGTCTGATTTACTGCTCCTCACTGTCTCTCCTCCCTGCTGCTGCTGAATCTCTGCTCATCCAGTCTGATGTACTGCTCCTCACTGTCCCTCCTCCCTGCTGCTGCTGAATCTCTGCTCATCCAGTCTGATGTACTGCTCCTCACTGTCCCTCCTCCCTGCTGCTGCTGAATCTCTGCTCATCCAGTCTGATTTACTGCTCCTCACTGTCCCTCCTCTCTGCTGCTGCTGAATCTCTGCTCATCCAGTCTGATTTACTGCTCCTCACTGTCTCTCCTCCCTGCTGCTGAATCTCTGCTCATCCAGTCTGATGTACTGCTCCTCACTGTCCCTCCTCCCTGCTGCTGCTGAATCTCTGCTCATCCAGTCTGATGTACTGCTCCTCACTGTCCCTCCTCCCTGCTGCTGCTGAATCTCTGCTCATCCAGTCTGATGTACTGCTCCTCACTGTCCCTCCTCCCTGCTGCTGCTGAATCTCTGCTCATCCAGTCTGATTTACTGCTCCTCACTGTCCCTCCTCTCTGCTGCTGCTGAATCTCTGCTCATCCAGTCTGATTTACTGCTCCTCACTGTCTCTCCTCCCTGCTGCTGAATCTCTGCTCATCCAGTCTGATGTACTGCTCCTCACTGTCCCTCCTCCCTGCTGCTGCTGAATCTCTGCTCATCCAGTCTGATGTACTGCTCCTCACTGTCCCTCCTCCCTGCTGCTGTATATCCACCCACCTAGCCTGATTGACAGCTCTTACATCTGCTCACTGCTGCTCTGTCCCTGCCAATGTAGTATCACAGTTCCTTAGTGTCCCATTTCTCGCTGCTGCCGAATCTCTGCCCATCTACCCTGATTGAATGCTACTAAGTGCCTCTCCTCCCTGCTGTTGTAACTTTGCCCATGTAGTTTGCCAGGTCCTCCGTGTCCCTCCTCGCCGCGCCTGCTGATTCTGTACACACCTAGTCTGATGAGCAGCCCCTCAGTGACCCCCCTCCCCGCTGCGGCTGAGCCCTCACACTGCTCAGGACAAGCGGCGGCTGTCAGATTATGAAAACTTGCGCTCAGGAGGCGTCTCTGTGGCACAACACCTGCAGTGATAACCTCCGTGCCATCAGGTCTGCAGTGTGAGCGGTTTGTTCTGTGGCCTCGGATCTGCTTTATCTTCGCTCTGGAGGGGGATGAGCCGTCACCTTCTTGTGCAATCTTCTCGATGGGAAATATCATTTGCATTTTGGCTGCTCATTTTTACAAGAAGGAAAAGCTTCTGATGGCCGCCGATGACACGAAAGCTCAGCGAGCGTTCATTAGTGTAGAGACTGACTGAATAGTGCACCGCGCTCTGTGTATGGAGCGATGACCCCCGCGGAGCCCCCATACTGACCCGTTACACAACAATACCCGTGCCCCTGCACTAATCAGCATCGCAGCCTTGGAATAACACGCTGAGCACAAAACGTCAATAGACGACTCTGGGGGGAGACAGCGCGCCAGCGCACAGCGCCCAGCGCACAGCACCCAGCGCACAGCACCAGCGCACAGTGCACAGCACCAGCGCACAGCACCCAGCACCAGCGCACAGCACCAGCGCACAGCACCCAGCACCAGCGCACAGCACCAGCGCACAGTGCACAGCACCAGCGCACAGCACCCAGCACAGCACCAGCGCACAGCACCCAGCGCCCAGCACCAGAGCACAGCACCCAGCGCACAGCACCAGCGCACAGCACCAGCGCACAGTGCACAGCACCAGCGCATAGCACCCAGCGCACAGCACCAGCGCACAGCACCCAGCGCACAGCACCAGCGCACAGCACCCAGCACCAGCGCACAGCACCCAGCGCACAGCACCAGCGCACAGTGCACAACACCAGCGCATAGCACCCAGCGCACAGCACCAGCGCACAGCACCCAGCACCAGCGCACAGTGCACAGCACCAGCGCATAGCACCCAGCACCAGCGCACAGTGCACAGCACCAGCGCACAGTGCACAGCACCAGCGCACAGCACCCAGCACCAGCGCATAGCACCCAGCACCAGCGCACAGCACCCAGCGCACAGCACCAGCACACAGTGCACAGCACCAGCGCATAGCACCCAGCGCACAGCACCAGCACCCAGCGTACAGCACCCAGCACCAGCGCATAGCACCCAGCGCACAGCACCAGCACCCAGCTCACAGCACCAGCGCACAGCACCCAGCGCACAGCACCCAGCGCACAGCACCAGCACCCAGCGCACAGCACCAGCTCACAGCACCCAGCACCAGCGCACAGCACCCAGCGCACAGCACCCAGCGCACAGCACCAGCACCCAGCGCACAGCACCAGCTCACAGCGCACAGCACCCAGCGCACAGCACCCAGCGCACAGCACAAAACATGGGTTTGGTTTTTATTCTTCCATTTTCTAAACTATACATGACACCTATCAATGGTTTATTTCAATTGTTCCAGAAAAAAAATTTCAACACAAAAAGTGCATAGTCAGATGTATGATATGTGTGAATGGACAGACATCTCACTACAGCTGGTCATGGCTCATCCCCATTGAAATGACTGCGATTTGAGCTGCAGTTCCACAAAATGGCCACTGCACAATATAAGGTGCTGTGGTGTTTCGGCTTTGTACACTGCCCTGGATATGGCCATCACTAGGTATCAGCTGATCAGAGGGGGAGCCAGTCTGATATTCATGAACTGCCCCCAGGATAGGTTATAACTAGTGATGAGCGGGCACTACCATGCTCAAGTGGTCGGTACTCGTAACTAGTAATGAGCGGGCACTACCATGCTCAGATGCTCAGTACTGGTAACTAGTGATGAACGGACACTGCCATGCTCGGGTGCTCAGTACTGGTAACTAGTGATGAGCGGGCACTACCATGCTCGGGTGCTCAGTACTGAAAACTAGTGATGAGCGGACACTACCATGCTCGGGTGCTCGGTACTGGTATCTAGTGATGAGCGGGCACTACCATGCTCGGGTGCTCAGTACTGGTATCTAGTGATGAGCGGGCACTACCATGCTCGGGTGCTCAGTACTGGTAACTAGTGATGAGCGGGCACTACCATGCTCGAGTGCTCGGTACTGGTAGCTAGTGATGAGTGGGCACTACCATGCTCTGGTGCTCAGTACTGGTAACTAGTGATGAGCAGGCACTACCATGCTCGGAGGCTCAGTAGTGGTAACTAGAGATGAGCGGGCACTACCATGCTCGGAGGCTCAGTAGTGGTAACTAGAGATGAGCGGGCACTACCATGCTCTGGTGCTCAGTACTGGTAACTAGTGATGAGCGAGCACTACCATGCTCAGGTGCTCGGTACTGGTAGCTAGTGATGAGCGGGCACTACCATGCTCGGGTGCTCAGTACTGGTAACTAGTGATGAGCGGGCACTACCATGCTCTGGTGCTCAGTACTGGTAACTAGTGATGAGCGGGCACTACCATGCTCGGGTGCTCAGTACTGGTAGCTAGTGATGAGCGGGCACTACCATGCTCTGGTGCTCAGTACTGGTAACTAGTGATGAGCGGGCACTACCATGCTCTGGTGCTCGGTACTGGTAACTAGTGATGAGCGGGCACTACCATGCTCAGGTGCTCAGTACTGGTAACTAGTGATGAGCGGGCACTACCATGCTCTGGTGCTCAGTACTGGTAACTAGTGATGAGCGAGCACTACCATGCTCGGGTGCTCAGTACTGGTAACTAGTGATGAGCGGGCACTACCATGCTCTGGTGCTCAGTACTGGTAACTAGTGATGAGCGGGCACTACCATGCTCAGGTGCTCAGTACTGGTAGCTAGTGATGAGCGGGCACTACCATACTCGGGTGCTCAGTACTGGTAACTAGTGATGAGCGGGCACTACCATGCTCGGGTGCTCAGTACTGGTAACTAGTGATGAGCGGGCACTACCATGCTCAGGGGCTCTGTACTGGTAACTAGTGATGAGCGGGCACTACCATGCTCAGGTGCTCAGTACTGGTAACTAATGATGAGTGGGCACTACCATGCTCAGGTGCTCAGTACTGGTAACTAGTGATGAGCGGGCACTACCATGCTCGGGTGCTCAGTACTGGTAACTAGTGATGAGCGGGCACTACCATGCTCGGGTGCTCAGTACTGGTAACTAGTGATGAGCGGGCACTACCATGCTCGGGTGCTCAGTACTGGTAACTAGTGATGAGCGGGCACTACCATGCTCGGGTGCTCAGTACTGGTAACTAATGATGAGTGGGCACTACCATGCTCAGGTGCTCAGTACTGGTAACTAGTGATGAGCGGGCACTACCATGCTCGGGTGCTCAGTACTGGTAACTAGTGATGAGCGGGCACTACCATGCTCGGGTGCTCAGTACTGGTAACTAGTGATGAGCGGGCACTACCATGCTCGGGTGCTCTGTACTGGTAGCTAGTGATGAGCGGGCACTACCATGCTCGGGTGCTCAGTACTGGTAACTAGTGATGAGCGGGCACTACCATGCTCGGGTGCTCAGTACTGGTAACTAGTGATGAGCGGGCACTACCATGCTCTGGTGCTCAGTACTGGTAACTAGTGATGAGCGGGCACTACCATGCTCGGGTGCTCAGTACTGGTAGCTAGTGATGAGCGGGCACTACCATGCTCTGGTGCTCAGTACTGGTAACTAGTGATGAGCGGGCACTACCATGCTCTGGTGCTCGGTACTGGTAACTAGTGATGAGCGGGCACTACCATGCTCAGGTGCTCAGTACTGGTAACTAGTGATGAGCGGGCACTACCATGCTCTGGTGCTCAGTACTGGTAACTAGTGATGAGCGAGCACTACCATGCTCGGGTGCTCAGTACTGGTAACTAGTGATGAGCGGGCACTACCATGCTCTGGTGCTCAGTACTGGTAACTAGTGATGAGCGGGCACTACCATGCTCGGGTGCTCAGTACTGGTAGCTAGTGATGAGCGGGCACTACCATACTCGGGTGCTCAGTACTGGTAACTAGTGATGAGCGGGCACTACCATGCTCGGGTGCTCAGTACTGGTAACTAGTGATGAGCGGGCACTACCATGCTCAGGGGCTCTGTACTGGTAACTAGTGATGAGCGGGCACTACCATGCTCAGGTGCTCAGTACTGGTAACTAATGATGAGTGGGCACTACCATGCTCAGGTGCTCAGTACTGGTAACTAGTGATGAGCGGGCACTACCATGCTCGGGTGCTCAGTACTGGTAACTAGTGATGAGCGGGCACTGCCATGCTCGGGTGCTCAGTACTGGTAACTAGTGATGAGCGGGCACTACCATGCTCGGGTGCTCAGTACTGGTAACTAGTGATGAGCGGGCACTACCATGCTCGGGTGCTCAGTACTGGTAACTAATGATGAGTGGGCACTACCATGCTCAGGTGCTCAGTACTGGTAACTAGTGATGAGCGGGCACTACCATGCTCGGGTGCTCAGTACTGGTAACTAGTGATGAGCGGGCACTACCATGCTTGGGTGCTCAGTACTGGTAACTAGTGATGAGCGGGCACTACCATGCTCGGGTGCTCAGTACTGGTAACTAGTGATGAGCGGGCACTACCATGCTCGGGTGCTCAGTACTGGTAACTAGTGATGAGCGGGCACTACCATGCTCGGGTGCTCAGTACTGGTAACTAATGATGAGCGGGCACTACCATGCTCGGGTGCTCAGTACTGGTAACTAGTGATGAGCGGGCACTACCATGCTCGGGTGCTCAGTACTGGTAACTAGTGATGAGCGGGCACTACCATGCTCAGGTGCTCTGTACTCGTAACTAGTGATGAGCGGGCACTACCATGCTCAGGTGCTCAGTACCGGTAACTAGTGATGAGCGGGCACTACCATGCTCGGGTGCTCAGTACCGGTAACTAGTGATGAGCGGGCACTACCATGCTCAGGTGCTCAGTACTGGTAACTAGTGATGAGCGGGCACTACCATGCTTGGGTGCTCAGTACTGGTAACTAGTGATGAGCGGGCACTACCATGCTCGGGTGCTCAGTACCGGTAACTAGTGATGAGCGGGCACTACCATGCTCAGGTGCTCAGTACTGGTAACTAGTGATGAGCGGGCACTACCATGCTCAGGTGCTCTGTACTGGTAACTAGTGATGAGCGGGCACTACCATGCTTGGGTGCTCAGTACTGGTAACTAGTGATGAGCGGGCACTACCATGCTCGGGTGCTCAGTACTGGTAACTAGTGATGAGCGGGCACTACCGTGCTCAGGTGCTCAGTACTGGTAACTAGTGATGAGCGGGCACTACCATGCTCAGGTGCTCTGTACTCGTAACTAGTGATGAGCGGGCACTACCATGCTCGGGTGCTCAGTACTGGTAACTAGTGATGAGCGGGCACTACCATGCTCGGGTGCTCAGTACTGGTAACTAGTGATGAGCGGGCACTACCATGCTCAGGTGCTCAGTACTGGTAACTAGTGATGAGCGGGCACTACCATGCTTGGGTGCTCAGTACTGGTAACTAGTGATGAGCGGGCACTACCATGCTCGGGTGCTCAGTACTGGTAACTAGTGATGAGCGGGCACTACCATGCTCAGGTGCTCAGTACTGGTAACTAGTGATGAGCGGGCACTACCATGCTCGGGTGCTCGGTACTGGTAACTAGTGATGAGCGGGCACTACCATGCTCGGGTGCTCAGTACTGGTAACTAGTGATGAGCGGGGACTACCATGCTCGGGTGCTCAGTACTGGTAACTAGTGATGAGCGGGCACTACCATGCTCGGGTGC
This sequence comes from Anomaloglossus baeobatrachus, assembly GCF_048569485.1. Taxonomy (NCBI): domain Eukaryota; kingdom Metazoa; phylum Chordata; class Amphibia; order Anura; family Aromobatidae; genus Anomaloglossus; species Anomaloglossus baeobatrachus. The sequence goes on along the minus strand of NC_134359.1, from coordinate 13,496,923 downwards.
ACTGGCTTCTCACATCAGACAGGTCACGGATGTCGTTCAGGATCTCTCGGATTCTCGTGGACCCACAGAGTTGCACTGATGAATGTGATATGTGACGTGTCTGTGTTTTGGTGCGAATCAGTCGGAATAATAATAACCGCATGTGACCGGCCCCAGAGAGTATGATACAAGAAGGGAGAGAGAAGGGTTTTCCAGCGAGGAACAAAGTGTCAAAAAAAAATTTAGTATTAAAACATGTCTTTATTAATTTGCTTAAAAAAGTTATAGAAAAACCAGCAGAAGGGTAAGAGAGAATTTTGTTTTTCTTGTATAGACAAGTTCTATCCATGAACCCCCCTGGACTCTTGGGGTATCTGCCGCCCCCCTCCTCAGGTGACGCCAGTCAGGTGTTAATAATAGTAATGTTTTTGTGATTTCGGTCCCATTTTGGCTTTTAGTCATTAATACCCGTCCCCGGATGATACATTCCCGGATTCACGTTACTCCTCTTTCGTTTCGCTGCTGATAAATCACTTTATCCCATCTGTTAATACTGAAACACCAGGGAAATTTTTCTAGCAGCAAATAAACCAGATGATATCACAAATTGCTACATTTTGTGAGATGCGGTAACAATTAAATCCCCGTCCCCGGTGGACATCCCGCTATTGTAAGTAACTTAGCGATAAACACTTGTCATGCACGGAGCGATTCCATCCATTAAATTAAATTAGACTTCACACTGCGAGCGTGACGATCCGGATCAGCACATCCGACCAGGATCAATGCGGAATAAGCCCATCTGTCCGAGGATGGTGATCAGTGCGGCGTCACGACCAGGGCAGAGTTCACACGCAGCAGACTCATTACTTACATGTCTGCCTGATTTCACTAGATTAGAGTACAGCTTCCAGAAATCCACATATTGCGGGAAAAACGACGACATGTATGACAGATTCATCCCAACATATGGTGACACCGCTCATCTAAGGCCACATCTGCCCATACACAATGCATGAAAGTCAGCAGCACCCAACAATTCCTCCAAAATCATTCAGCTCCACACCTATCAGAGACAGAAGAATCATCCATGTAACATAGGAAGCCTGTAGCTTGGAAATTCTATTTTCTAATACGTAGTAGCTGTATTATAGTAGTTATTGTCACGCTGTACAAAGGCTAATAAGACGTAGTACAGCGTAATCCCCACTAGGTGGCAGCAGAGTAGTGAAGGAGAGACAAAATAACACAGTAACAGAAAGGCAGCTGAAGTACAGCAGAGTAACGTCAGCAGGCAGTTAACAGGCAAGCCACCAGGGGGCAATAGAGTAGTCAAACAGTCAGGGTCTAGCCAGGAGGGTCAAGTCACAGCAAAGGGAGGATCAATATCAAGTCAGAAAACAGAACCGAGTGGGAAGCCGGGAGATCAGGTATGCAGAGGGAAACACAAGCAACAGACGGAGCAGGAAGTCAGGGACCGGGACAGGCAGATGAACGGGGGAGGGAACAGGTCAGGAAACAGTAGCTGGGGGGCAGGACAGATCGGGACACTCACCAGAGCCAGTATACACGCTGCAAGGCAGACATATAACTAGCACTTAGCCACAGGTAGAGAGGCAACATATAGCGTCCTGGGATCCAGAACGAGGCAAGGGAAGTTAACCCCTAACATGACCAGGCCAGAGCTGGGTGTAACCACAGCAGGGAAAAGCCGGCCTGGATCATGACAGTTATATTCTTGTACATAGGGGCAGTATTATAGTAGTTATATTCTTGTACATAGGGGGCAGTATTATAGTAGTTATATTCTTGTACATAGGGGGCAGTATTATAGTAGTTATATTCTTGCACATAGGGGGCAGTATTATAGTAGTTATATTCTTGTACATAGGGGGCAGTATTATAGTAGTTATATTCTTGTACATAGGGGCAGTATTATAGTAGTTATATTCTTGTACATAGGGGGCAGTATTATAGTAGTTATATTCTTGCACATAGGGGGCAGTATTATAGTAGTTATATTCTTGCACATAGGGGGCAGTATTATAGTAATTATATTCTTGTACATAGGGGCAGTATTATAGTAGTTATAGTCTTGTATATAGGGGTAGTGTTATAGTAGTTATGTTCTTGCACATATGGAGCAGTATTATAGTAGTTATAGTCTTGTACATAGGGGCAGTATTATACTAGTTATATTCTTGTACATAGGGAGCAGTATTATAGTAGTTATATTCTTGTACATAGGGAGCAGTATTATAGGAGTTATATTCTTGCACATAGGGGGCAGTATTATAGTAGTTATATTCTTGTACATAGTGGCAGTATTATAGTAGTTATATTCTTGTACATAGGAGCAGTATTATAGTAGATATATTCTTGTACATAGGGAGCAGTATTATAGTAGTTATATTCTTGTACATAGGGGGCAGTATTATAGTAGTTATATTCTTGCACATAGGGGGCAGTATTATAGTAGTTATATTCTTGCACATAGGGGGCAGTATTATAGTAATTATATTCTTGTACATAGGGGCAGTATTATAGTAGTTATAGTCTTGTATATAGGGGTAGTGTTATAGTAGTTATGTTCTTGCACATATGGAGCAGTATTATAGTAGTTATAGTCTTGTACATAGGGGCAGTATTATACTAGTTATATTCTTGTACATAGGGAGCAGTATTATAGTAGTTAAATTCTTGTACATAGGGAGCAGTATTATAGGAGTTATATTCTTGCACATAGGGGGCAGTATTATAGTAGTTATATTCTTGTACATAGTGGCAGTATTATAGTAGTTATATTCTTGTACATAGGAGCAGTATTATAGTAGATATATTCTTGTACATAGGGGTCAGTATTATAGTAGTTATATTCTTGTACATAGGGAGCAGTATTATAGCAGTTATATTCTTGTACATAGGGGCAGTATTATAGTAGCTATATTATCCCTCCTTCTCCAAACTCTGCACTTTCTGCCCAGGCCTTGCACCTCCTATCTCAGGCGTTTCTTTTCTCTCCTCACTCCCGGCCCTTCCTTCCCCAGACCTTGCCCATCTTTCCTCAGACCTTGCCCACCTGTCCCGAACCTTTCCCTTCCCTCCCCAGACCCTACCCCTCTGCCCTAGATCCTGCACCTCTTCCCCAAACCCTGCACCTCTGCCCCAAACCCTGCACCTCCTCCCCAAACCCTGCACCTCCTCCCCAAACCCTGCACCTCCTTCCCAAACCCTGCACCTCCTTCCCAAACCCTGCACCTCCTTCCCAAACCCTGCACCTCTTCCCCAAACCCTGCACCTCCTTCCCAAACCCTGCACCTCCTTCCCCAGACCCTGCACCTCCTTCCCCACACCATGCACCTCCTTCCCCACACCATGCACCTCCTTCCCCACACCCTGCACCTCCTTCCCCACACCCTGCACCTCCTTCCCCACACCCTGCACCTCCTTCCCCAGACCCTGCACTTCCTTCCCTAGACCCTGCACCTCCTTCCCCAGACCCTGCACCTCCTTCCCCAGACCCTGCACCTCCTTCCCCAGACCCTGCACCTCCTTCCCCAGACCCTGCACTTCCTTCCCCAGACCCTGCACTTCCTTCCCCAGACCCTGCACTTCCTTCCCCAGACCCTGCACCTCCTTCCCCAGACCCTGCACCTCCTTCCCCAGACCCTGCACCTCCTTCCCCAGACCCTGCACCTCTTTTCTAGACCTTGCACCTCCTTCCCCAGACCCTGCACCTCCTTCCCCAGACCCTGCACTTCCTTCCCCAGACCCTGCACCTCCTTCCCCAGACCCTGCACCTCCTTCCCCAGACCCTGCACCTCCTTCCCCAGACCCTGCACCTCTTTTCTAGACCTTGCACCTCCTTCCCCAGACCTTGCACCTCTTTCCTAAATTCCTAGAATTTGCTCCTCTTCCCACGTCCCTGATCCTCCTCCTCAGCCCCTGCCCCTCCTCCTCCTCTCCATTCTGGCGTCATTGCCCCCAGCGGGTGACGTTGCAGACAGGGAGGGAGCTGTCCACAGAACATAGTGCTGAAACTGCAGCAGCAGTAAGTGGCAGCCCCGTGCCCAATGCACAGCCCCGCACCCGGCTCCTGCACCCTGCACCCGAGCCTCCTGCACCCTGCACCCGGCTCCTGCACCCTGCACCCGAGCCTCCTGCAGGAGTAGCACCGATCCCAGCCACCCCGGAGCACACTCCCATCATCCTATTGTGGAGACACAGGACTCAGCCCTTCCACAAGAATTCTTCCTCTTCAATCCCAGGGAGGTAGCAACAGCACATTACACATCATCATCATCATCCTCATCCCCGTGATCTGGAGCAGCAGTGGTGGGCAGAGGCTGGCACCCTGGGCAGCGCTGGCATTATTGCATTCGGGGACTGCTCTGGACATGGTTGCCTGCCATGCCCTCACAAGCCAGCACAGTCAGCAGGGATGATCCTGAGCTCTATGGGGGCATCCTGTTCCCTGGCATCGAGGTGGGGTAGAGACATGGTCTATGCAGTATGACTGTTGCTCCCCTTTGTTTTTGGGGTCCCGGTGAGCTTGCTGTGATGAATGGATGGGGCAGATTAGGGCTTAGATTAGGTTTTCTTCCCCTTCTTGGATTTCTGGGAAGTTTCGGGCTCTTTTTCTAGGGTGTTGCGATCAGATGTCGTCCTCCAGTCCATAAGATGTTAAGCAATTTACCCCTAATTGTTTTAAAGCAAAATTCAGGACAATTCGGGAAACTTCTTATTCCTGGTTTGAGTTTAATGTGAAAGTTGATGAATTTGCTTTTGATAATTGATGATTTTTATTGTGCACTTTTTACAATTCTCCTTTTAAGAAGTGAGGACCCTTTTTTGCATTGACCCCCATAGTTTAAGGTGTTGGGTTTTTTCTACCGATGCCCCCTCTTTGTCAGGCTGACTTACCCTTTCTATACATTTGGAGTTTTACAATGGGTTTTTAGGAGGGGGACCTTAGTATATACAGTGAGCACAACCCATCGAGGTGTTATCCGAGCACCCTTCTGGCCCCAGACGTGGGTCTGGCACTTTTCACCCTTGTATCTTGGAGTGTAAAGCCTGCACATGTTCTTGAGAACCGTCCTGCTTTTATGGTGCTGTGGATTATTGGGTCCAAGACAAATGTTGCGCCATCAGGGTCTCCTCAAGTGCCGATGCCGCATGCTTTTCAATGACTTGAAGGTCTTATTACTCCGGCGCCCTCCGCAGACGCCTAGTTTGCCCATGAACAGCTCAGAATGTGAGGTGGGCGCCGGAGGGGTCTTGGCAGCCAACAATAACACATTGACAGCACTGGGACGAGCGTGGAGGGTTCCAGCTGGTGGGACGACTACTCCAGAGGAGGACTGGTGTTATCCAGCTACAGCGCCTGGACTCCAGCACCAACCCATGTCCATGGTCAGTAGCAACTCTTCAGATGAGTTCTGCAAAGGAAAAGCTGAGGATAGGTTTTCTCTGGGCAGCCTGGACAGTGGGATGAGGACCCCTCTCTGCAGGATTTGCTTCCAAGGACCTGAACAGGTAAGCCTTGAATGTGTGGGCGACTCAAAATCTGATGTGTGGCCCTAAAAACCCAACTTGTGGCTGTTATCATGGCTCCAAAATGTGGTATTAGGAGGAAGACAGGAGAGGTTGTAATGAGTAAAAGCTGTGTCAGCCCCTCTGGGCATTGCAATGGTGGCCTTCAGCTTTTACTACCGAGCAGAAGACCTTGATAACCATGATTTTGGTTTATTTTGATGGAGAAAACTTTTTATCACCTGTAATGAATTATTACTTTGCATTTCTTTGAGTTTGGCTTAATATGTAGAAGGTTATGGGCCCGATGGGCAATGAAAAAACTGGCACTAAGGTGGTATAGACCTTTGGGTGTTCTCTTAATTTGCAGTGTTACCTTGTGTTCCATGCTGTGTTGTAGTAAGGCACTCGGTCCGGGAGGGGACTATCACTTTGGCTGTGTTGTAGTAAGGCATCGGGTCCGGTTGGGGACTACCCTTTTGGCAGTGTGTAGTAAGGCACTGGGTCCGGTTGGGGACTATCACTTTGGCAGTGTGTAGTAAGGCATCGGGTCCAGTTGGGGACTACCCTTTTGGCTGTGTGTAGTAAGGCACTGGGTACGGTTGGGGACTACCCTTTTGGCAGTGTGTAGTAAGGCACTGGGTCCGGTTGGGGACTATCACTTTGGCAGTGTGTAGTAAGGCATCGGGTCCAGTTGGGGACTACCCTTTTGGCTGTGTGTAGTAAGGCACTGGGTCCGGTTGGGGACTATCACTTTGGCTGTGTGTAGTAAGGCACTGGGTCCGGTTGGGGACTATCACTTTGGCAGTGTGTAGAAAGGCATCGGGTCCGGTTGGGGACTACCCTTTTGGCTGTGTGTACTAAGGCACTGGGTCCGGTTGGGGGCTATCTCTTTGGCTGTGTGTAGTAAGGCACTGGGTCCGGTTGGGGACTATCACTTTGGCTGTGTGTAGTAAGGCATCGGGTCCGGTTAGGGTCTACTCTTTTGGCTGTGTGTACTAAGGCACTGGGTCCGGTTGGGGGCTATCTCTTTGGCTGTGTGTAGTAAGGCACTGGGTCCGGTTGGGGGCTATCACTTTGGCTGTGTGTAGTAAGGCATCGGGTCCGGTTGGGGTCTACCCTTTTGGCTGTGTGTAGTAAGGCATCGGGTCCGGTTGGGGGCTATCACTTTGGCTGTGTGTAGCAAGACATCGGGTCCGGTGGGAACTATCACTTTGGATGAAGCTCGTTTACCCTTCATTGTTATAGACTTTATTGGTCTTGTAACAGGTGTCCTGTACAATGGGCGCTGAGTTACAGTTGTTTCCCTCCACTTCCCCCATGGGCAGCTTATGAATCCCAGTCTCCACCAGTACAGCAACGGAAAAGAGTCATTCCACCATTTTTTCCTTAGAAGTCAGTCTGTGCCCTCTGTTCCCAGGAAGGGTGCATTTTTATTTTTGCTTTTCCTTTTTCTGTTGCATATAAATGAGGCTTATTGCATAACTTTCTAATCTGCTATTTGCATTATTTCTTTATTCTCTGCTTGCAGTCAGTGAATGAAACATTCTAGTTTGCATGGTTATCCGCGTGCCGTCCGTATGTGCTTGTGTACCATCTGTGCGCAATCCTTGTGTACGTACGTGTCATCAGTGTGCTGGGCGTGTGTGCCATCCATGTGTCACGTACCAGGAAAAAAAACACATGACACGGAAAGGAATGTCTTTTTATGTGTTGAAAAGTGCAAAGTTAGATAGATGGATAAATAGATTGATTTATTTATTTGGTAATAGCTGTAAAATCAAAGATAGAAAGAAACGGCATGGGATCTCCCCCTATTTTTGATCCAGAAAAGGTAAAGCAGACAGCTGGGGTCTGGTATTAACAGGCTGGGAAGGTCCATGGTTATTTGGCCCTTCCCAGTGTAAAAATAGCAGCCTGCAGCCACCCCAAAATTGTGACATCACATTAGATGCTTCAATTCTGGCACTTTACCCGGCTCTTCCTGATTGCCCTGGTGCGGTGGCAATCGGGGTAATACTTGTGGGGTTGATGTCAGCTGTGTAATGTTAGCTGGCTTCAATTCCAGGGGTTAGTAATGGAGAGGCATCTATCACACACCCCCATAACTAATCCAGTAATCAAAAAATAAAAAGACACACGCAAAAAAAATAATTTATTTCAATAAACACTCCCCAAATCTTTCCTTTGTTTACCATTGTAAAAACCCCATGCAGCTCCACTGTAGTCCAGGGGATCCGCCGAAGTCCTAAACCCAGAAACTCAGAGAAATAAAACAAGACACATAAAGTCCTCGTACACCACTTTATTCAAAGGAAAAAATTCCCAGCTGATCTGACGTAGTCCAGAGCGAATCCGACGAACAAAGTCTCTGGAGCCTCGTTCTGAAACTTCATAGACTTTGCTTACAGGAAATTCCAGGTCACGCTGCGAGAAACACGGCGCCTGTGAACAGCGGTGACATCAGTAACGTTACCACTGTTCATGATCAGTAGGTCACGTTGCGCTGCGAGACTTGGCGACTCAGATGAGCGGTACCGTTATTGATGTCACCGCTCATTAGAGTCGCCGAGTCTTGCACAGCATGAGCTGGAGTGACGTGGTGATCCTGCGACCCTGAACAGCGGTTATGTTACTGATGTCACCACTGTTCAGAGGCGCGGGGTCTCCCGCACCATGACTCAAAATTTCCAGTAAGCCAAAGTCTATGGAGTGTCAGAACAATGCTCCATAGACTTTTTTTTTCGGATTCGCTCTGGACTACATCAGATCAGCTGGAAATATTTTTTTTTCTTCCTTTTGATTAAAGTGGTGAACGAGGATAAGTGTCTTGTTTTATTTCTCTGAGTTTGAATGTTTGTGGGGTTTTTTCAGATATCCTTTTTTGGACTATGACGGATTTGATGGACTATGGCAAAGCTGCATGGGTTTTATTTTTATATAGAATGGTAAATGTAGTGTTAATTGAAATACATTATTTGTGTGTGTGTGTGTGTGTGTGTGTCTTTTTTTTTGATTACTGGGCTAGTAATGGGGGTGTCTGATAGACGCCTTTCCATTACTAACCCCTGGTATTGATGTCAGCTGTCAATTCACAGCTGACATCAATCCCAATAGTATTACCCTGATTGCCACCGCACCAGGGCAATCGGGAAGAGGCGGGCAAAGCGCCACAATTGGAGCATCCAATTGAAGCACCACTTCTGGGGTGGCTGCGGGCTGCTATTTTTAGCCTGGGAAGGGACAAATAGCCATGGACCTTCCCACGCTGATAATACCAGCCCCCAGCTGTCTGCTTTACTATGGCTTCATACTTCGATTATAATTTACATTACAATTCCATATATTTTTCAATATCTCGACTTTTCCTGCAGTGTGTGAATAGATGAAATGACGGCCTCGCTCACACAGCTGCTGGCTCTATCACAATGGATTATACTGGCAAAACCTTCAGCCTGGAGTCCACACTTACAAAACAAATATAGAGCGAAAATGGGCAGAAAGTGAAACGAGCTCGATCCTCTGCTGTGAGGATAACCTGCGGCCATGAAACCAGATACATCTCTAAATGCCAACATAGACGTTTCCATTCAGTGACTGCAAGGGTTAACTCTAGAAAATGCTGAAACACAAAAGTATATCAGAAAGTTGCCGAACCTTTCTACCTACAATGATTATTTGTGTAGATATCACCTTTAATTTGGTGACTTAGGTGATATTCCTTGTTACTCTCCCAGTGTCCAGTAATTTGGTGACCCCCCAACTTTACATTTTTTAAAAATACTGTTTACAATAGATGTGACTCTTAAAGGGATTCTCCATTACTATAAAGTTCATTGAAGGTCAATACTGTTTGCTTGGACAGTTAATTGCAGAAGATTCCCCCCCCAAAAAAAAAGAAAAGGGAGACAATAATGCTATGTGGGGGCATAGCCATAGGTTTCTATGGGAAGCTCCCAAAAAATGCAGAAAAAGCAGAGGTCGTCAGCACGGTGTCACAGAACATATGATGCCGGAGAGTGACACATAATGACATGCACTGAGTTAGGCGCGTGGCCAGTGAATCTTACACATTTTCTTACATTTTTTGGCAGAGCGCAGTAGTTGCAGCCCCCCCCCCCCCCCAGTCTTGTCTGGGGCCCAGAATTATGTTTATTGGTCTGTGATCTTGTTCCAAAATGTTTGTGAAGAGGCTTAACGATCCCAATTTCCCCAAAGCAACCCGAATTTATCCGTCTCTTACCTTAAAGGGCTTTTCCGGTTTTATGTAAAAGAAAAATTAAAATAAAAAAGGAATGAAACTTATTGTATAATGAACAGTTTTGCATTTTCAAGATCTCTGCTTGCTGTGAGTAAGAACATCCTTGTTTACATCTAGAAAATATAAGGAGTTGTCCAGAATTAGGAAGACAGGACAGTCTTAAAACAGCGCTGTTTCTATCTTCAGATTGTGTGAGATGTGGCAATGCGGCCCCATTCACCCCAGCCGGACTGCGGCCCCATTCACCCCAGCCGGACTGATGCCCCATTCACCTCAGCTGGACTGATGCCCCATTCACCTCAGCTGGACTGCGGCCCCATTCACCCCAGCCGGACTGCGGCCCCATTCACCCCAGCCGGACTGCGGCCCCATTCACCCCAGCCGGACTGCGGCCCCATTCACCTGAGCCGGACTGCGGCCCCATTCACCTCAGCCGGGCTGCGCGGCCCCATTCACCTCAGCTGGACTGCGGCCCCATTCACCCCAGCCGGGCTGAGCGGCCCCATTCACCTCAGCGGCCCCATTCACCTCAGCTGGACTGCGCGGCCCCATTCACCCCAGCCGGGCTGCGCGGCCCCATTCACCCCAGCCGGACTGCGGCCCCATTCACCGCAGCCGGGCTGCGCGGCCCCCTTCACCTCAGCGGCCCCATTCACCTCAGCCGGACTGCGGCCCCATTCACCCCAGCCGGACTGCGGCCCCATTCACCCCAGCCGGACTGCGGCCCCATTCACCCCAGCCGGACTGTGCGGCCCCATTCACCCCAGCCGGACTGTGCGGCCCCATTCACCCCAGCCGGACTGCGGCCCCATTCACCCCAGCCGGACTGCGGCCCCATTCACCTCAGCTGGACTGCGGCCCCATTCACCCCAGCCGGACTGCGGCCCCATTCACCTCAGCTGGACTGCGGCCCCATTCACCCCAGCCGGACTGCGGCCCCATTCACCCCAGCCGGACTGCGGCCCCATTCACCCCAGCCAAACTGCGCGGCCCCATTCACCCCAGCCGGACTGCGGCCCCATTCACCTGAGCCGGACTGCGGCCCCATTCACCTCAGCCGGGCTGCGCGGCCCCATTCACCTCAGCTGGACTGCGGCCCCATTCACCCCAGCCGGGCTGAGCGGCCCCATTCACCTCAGCGGCCCCATTCACCTCAGCTGGACTGCGCGGCCCCATTCACCCCAGCCGGGCTGCGCGGCCCCATTCACCCCAACCGGACTGCGGCCCCATTCACCCCAGCCGGGCTGCGCGGCCCCCTTCACCTCAGCGGCCCCATTCACCTCAGCCGGACTGCGGCCCCATTCACCCCAGCCGGACTGCGGCCCCATTCACCCCAGCCGGACTGCGGCCCCATTCACCCCAGCCGGACTGTGCGGCCCCATTCACCCCAGCCGGACTGTGCGGCCCCATTCACCCCAGCCGGACTGTGCGGCCCCATTCACCCCAGCCGGACTGTGCGGCCCCATTCACCCCAGCCGGACTGCGGCCCCATTCACCCCAGCCGGACTGTGCGGCCCCATTCACCCCAGCCGGACTGTGCGGCCCCATTCACCCCAGCCAGACTGCGGCCCCATTCACCCCAGCCGGACTGTGCGGCCCCATTCACCCCAGCCGGACTGTGCGGCCCCATTCACCTCAGCCGGACTGTGCGGCCCCATTCACCCCAGCCGGGCTGAGCGGCCCCATTCACCTCAGCGGCCCCATTCACCTCAGCTGGACTGCGCGGCCCCATTCACCCCAGCCGGGCTGCGCGGCCCCATTCACCCCAGCCGGACTGCGGCCCCATTCACCCCAGCCGGGCTGCGCGGCCCCCTTCACCTCAGCGGCCCCATTCACCTCAGCCGGACTGCGGCCCCATTCACCCCAGCCGGACTGCGGCCCCATTCACCCCAGCCGGACTGCGGCCCCATTCACCCCAGCCGGACTGTGCGGCCCCATTCACCCCAGCCGGACTGTGCGGCCCCATTCACCCCAGCCGGACTGCGGCCCCATTCACCCCAGCCGGACTGTGCGGCCCCATTCACACCAGCCGGACTGTGCGGCCCCATTCACCCCAGCCGGACTGTGCGGCCCCATTCACCCCAGCCGGACTGCGGCCCCATTCACCCCAGCCGGACTGTGCGGCCCCATTCACCCCAGCCGGACTGTGCGGCCCCATTCACCTCAGCTGGACTGCGGCCCCATTCACCCCAGCCGGGCTGAGCGGCCCCATTCACCTCAGCGGCCCCATTCACCTCAGCTGGACTGCGCGGCCCCATTCACCCCAGCCGGGCTGCGCGGCCCCATTCACCCCAGCCGGACTGCGGCCCCATTCACCCCAGCCGGGCTGCGCGGCCCCCTTCACCTCAGCGGCCCCATTCACCTCAGCCGGACTGCGGCCCCATTCACCCCAGCCGGACTGTGCGGCCCCATTCACCCCAGCCGGACTGCGGCCCCATTCACCCCAGCCGGACTGTGCGGCCCCATTCACCCCAGCCGGACTGTGCGGCCCCATTCACCCCAGCCGGACTGTGCGGCCCCATTCACCCCAGCCGGACTGCGGCCCCATTCACCCCAGCCGGACTGTGCGGCCCCATTCACCCCAGCCAGACAGTGCGGCCCCATTCACCCCAGCCGGACTGTGCGGCCCCATTCACCCCAGCCGGACTGTGCGGCCCCATTCACCCCAGCCGGACTGCGGCCCCATTCACCCCAGCCGGACTGTGCGGCCCCATTCACCCCAGCCGGACTGTGCGGCCCCATTCACCTCAGCTGGACTGCGGCCCCATTCACCCCAGCCGGGCTGAGCGGCCCCATTCACCTCAGCGGCCCCATTCACCTCAGCTGGACTGCGCGGCCCCATTCACCCCAGCCGGGCTGCGCGGCCCCATTCACCCCAGCCGGACTGCGGCCCCATTCACCCCAGCCGGGCTGCGCGGCCCCCTTCACCTCAGCGGCCCCATTATCCTCAGCCGGACTGCGGCCCCATTCACCCCAGCCGGACTGCGGCCCCATTCACCCCAGCCGGACTGCGGCCCCATTCACCCCAGCCGGACTGCGGCCCCATTCACCCCAGCTGGACTGTGCGGCCCCATTCACCCCAGCCGGACTGTGCGGCCCCATTCACCCCAGCCGGACTGTGCGGCCCCATTCACCCCAGCCGGACTGTGCGGCCCCATTCACCCCAGCCGGACTGTGCGGCCCCATTCACCCCAGCCGGACTGTGCGGCCCCATTCACCCCAGCCGGACTGCGGCCCCATTCACCCCAGCCGGACTGCGGCCCCATTCACCCCAGCCGGACTGCGGCCCCATTCACCCCAGCCGGACTGCGGCCCCATTCACCCCAGCCGGACTGTGCGGCCCCATTCACCCCAGCCGGACTGCGGCCCCATTCACCCCAGCCGGACTGTGCGGCCCCATTCACCCCAGCCGGACTGTGCGGCCCCATTCACCCCAGCCGGACTGTGCGGCCCCATTCACCCCAGCCGGACTGTGCGGCCCCATTCACCCCAGCCGGACTGTGCGGCCCCATTCACCCCAGCCGGACTGTGCGGCCCCATTCACCCCAGCTGGACAGTGCGGCCCCATTCAATTCAGCCGGACTGCGGCCCCATTCAATTCAGCCGGACTGCGGCCCTATTCACCCCAGCCAGACTGCGGCCCCATTCAATTCAGCCGGACTGCGGCCCCATTCAATTCAGCCGAACTGCGGCCCCATTCACCCCAGCCGGACCGCGGCCCCATTCACCCCAGCCGGACTACGGCCCCATTCACCCCAGCCGGGCTGCGCGGCCCCATTCACCTCAGCGGCCCCATTCACCCCAGCAGGACTGCGGCCCCATTCACCCCAGCCGGACTGTGCGGCCCCATTCACCCCAGCCGGACTGTGCGGCCCCATTCACCCCAGCCGGACTGTGCGGCCCCATTCACCCCAGCCGGACTGTGCGGCCCCATTCACCCCAGCCGGACTGTGCGGCCCCATTCACCCCAGCCGGACTGTGCGGCCCCATTCACCCCAGCCGGACTGTGCGGCCCCATTCACCCCAGCCGGACTGTGCGGCCCCATTCACCCCAGCCGGACTGTGCGGCCCCATTCACCCCAGCCGGACTGTGCGGCCCCATTCACCCCAGCCGGACTGTGCGGCCCCATTCACCCCAGCCGGACTGTGCGGCCCCATTCACCCCAGCCGGACTGCGGCCCCATTCACCCCAGCCGGACTGCGGCCCCATTCACCCCAGCCGGACTGCGGCCCCATTCACCCCAGCCGGACAGTGCGGCCCCATTCAATTCAGCCGGACTGCGGCCCCATTCAATTCAGCCGGACTTGGCCCCATTCAATTCAGCCGGACTGCGGCCCCATTCACCCCAGCCGGGCTGCGGCCCCATTCACCCCAGCCGGACTGTGCGGCCCCATTCACCCGAGCCGGACTGCGGCCCCATTCACCCCAGCCGGACTAAGGCCCCATTCACCCCAGCCGGATTGCGGCCCCATTCACCCCAGACGGACTGCGGCCCCATTCACCCCAGCCGGACAGTGCGGCCCCATTCAATTCAGCCGGACTGCGGCCCCATTCACCCCAGCCGGACAGTGCGGCCCCATTCAATTCAGCCGGACTGCGGCCCCATTCATCCCAGCCGGACAGTGCGGCCCGATTCAATTCAGCCGGACTGCGGCCCCATTCAATTCAGCCGGACTGCGGCCCCATTCAATTCAGCCGGACTGCGGCCCCATTCAATTCAGCCGGACTGCGGCCCCATTCACCCCAGCCTGACTGCGGCCCCATTCAATTCAGCCGGACTGCGGCCCCATTCACCCCAGCCGGACTGCGGCCCCATTCACCCCAGCCGGACTGCGGCCCCATTCACCCCAGCCGGACTGCGGCCCCATTCACCCCAGCCGGACTGCGGCCCCATTCACCCCAGCCGGACTGCGGCCCCATTCACCCCAGCCGGACTGCGGCCCCATTCACCCCAGCTGGACTGCGGCCCCATTCACCCCAGCTGGACTGCGGCCCCATTCAATTCAGCCGGACTGCGGCCCCATTCACCCCAGCCGGACAGTGCGGCCCCATTCACCCCAGCCGGACAGTGCGGCCCCATTCACCCCAGCCGGACTGTGCGGCCCCATTCACCCCAGCCGGACTGCGGCCCCATTCACCCCAGCCGGACTGTGCGGCTCCATTCACCCCAGCCGGACTGCGGCCCCATTCACCCCAGCCGGACTGCCGCCCTATTCACCCCTGCCGGACAGTGCGGCCCCATTCACCCCAGCCTGACTGCGGCCCCATTCAATTCAGCCGGACTGCGGCGCCATTCACCCCAGCTGGACTGCGGCCCCATTCACCCCAGCTGGACTGCGGCCCCATTCACCCCAGCTGGACTGCGGCCCCATTCAATTCAGCCGGACTGCGGCCCCATTCACCCCAGCCGGACAGTGCGGCCCCATTCACCCCAGCCGGACTGTGCGGCCCCATTCACCCCAGCCGGACTGTGCGGCCCCATTCACCCCAGCCGGACTGCGGCCCCATTCACCCCAGCCGGACTGCCGCCCTATTCACCCCAGCCGGCCATTGCGGCCCCATTCACCCCAGCCGGGCTGCGGCCCCATTCACCCCAGCCGGGCTGCGGCCCCATTCACCCCAGCCAGACTGCGGCCCCATTCAATTCAGCCGGACTGCGGCCCCATTCACCCCAGCCGGACCGCGGCCCCATTCACCCCAGCCGGACTGCGGCCCCATTCACCCCAGCCGGACTACGGCCCCATTCACCCCAGCCGGGCTGCGCGGCCCCATTCACCTCAGCGGCCCCATTCACCCCAGCCGGACTGCGGCCCCATTCACCCCAGCCGGACTGTGCGGCCCCATTCACCCCAGCCGGACTGTGCGGCCCCATTCACCCCAGCCGGACTGTGCGGCCCCATTCACCCCAGCCGGACTACGGCCCCATTCACCCCAGCCGGGCTGCGCGGCCCCATTCACCTCAGCGGCCCCATTCACCCCAGCCGGACTGCGGCCCCATTCACCCCAGCCGGACTGTGCGGCCCCATTCACCCCAGCCGGACTGTGCGGCCCCATTCACCCCAGCCGGACTGTGCGGCCCCATTCACCCCAGCCGGACTGTGCGGCCCCATTCACCCCAGCCGGACTGTGCGGCCCCATTCACCCCAGCCGGACTGTGCGGCCCCATTCACCCCAGCCGGACTGTGCGGCCCCATTCACCCCAGCCGGACTGTGCGGCCCCATTCACCCCAGCCGGACTGCGGCCCCATTCACCCCAGCCGGACAGTGCGGCCCCATTCAATTCAGTCGGACAGTGCGGCCCCATTCAATTCAGCCGGACAGTGCGGCCCCATTCAATTCAGCCGGACAGTGCGGCCCCATTCACCCCAGCCGGGCTGCGGCCCCATTCACCCCAGCCGGGCTGCGGCCCCATTCACCCCAGCCGGACTGTGCGGCCCCATTCACCCCAGCCAGACTGCGGCCCCATTCACCCCAGCCGGACTGTGCGGCCCCATTCACCCCAGCCGGACTGTGCGGCCCCATTCACCCCAGCCGGACTGTGCGGCCCCATTCACCCCAGCCGGACTGTGCGGCCCCATTCACCCCAGCCGGACTGCGGCCCCATTCACCCCAGCCGGACTGTGCGGCCCCATTCACCCCAGCCGGACTGTGCGGCCCCATTCACCTCAGCTGGACTGCGGCCCCATTCACCCCAGCCGGGCTGAGCGGCCCCATTCACCTCAGCGGCCCCATTCACCTCAGCTGGACTGCGCGGCCCCATTCACCCCAGCCGGGCTGCGCGGCCCCATTCACCCCAGCCGGACTGCGGCCCCATTCACCCCAGCCGGGCTGCGCGGACCCCTTCACCTCAGCGGCCCCATTATCCTCAGCCGGACTGCGGCCCCATTCACCCCAGCCGGACTGCGGCCCCATTCACCCCAGCCGGACTGCGGCCCCATTCACCCCAGCTGGACTGTGCGGCCCCATTCACCCCAGCCGGACTGTGCGGCCCCATTCACCCCAGCCGGACTGTGCGGCCCCATTCACCGCAGCCGGACTGTGCGGCCCCATTCACCCCAGCCGGACTGTGCGGCCCCATTCACCCCAGCCGGACTGCGGCCCCATTCACCCCAGCCGGACTGTGCGGCCCCATTCACCCCAGCCGGACTGTGCGGCCCCATTCACCCCAGCTGGACTGCGGCCCCATTCACCCCAGCCGGACTGTGCGGCCCCATTCACCCCAGCCGGACTGTGCGGCCCCATTCACCCCAGCCGGACTGCGGCCCCATTCACCCCAGCCGGACTGTGCGGCCCCATTCACCCCAGCCGGACTGTGCGGCCCCATTCACCCCAGTCGGACTGTGCGGCCCCATTCACCCCAGCTGGACAGTGCGGCCCCATTCAATTCAGCCGGACTGCGGCCCCATTCAATTCAGCCGGACTGCGGCCCTATTCACCCCAGCCAGACTGCGGCCCCATTCAATTCAGCCGGACTGCGGCCCCATTCAATTCAGCCGGACTGCGGCCCCATTCACCCCAGCCGGACCGCGGCCCCATTCACCCCAGCCGGACTACGGCCCCATTCACCCCAGCCGGGCTGCGCGGCCCCATTCACCTCAGCGGCCCCATTCACCCCAGCAGGACTGCGGCCCCATTCACCCCAGCCGGACTGTGCGGCCCCATTCACCCCAGCCGGACTGTGCGGCCCCATTCACCCCAGCCGGACTGTGCGGCCCCATTCACCCCAGCCGGACTGTGCGGCCCCATTCACCCCAGCCGGACTGTGCGGCCCCATTCACCCCAGCCGGACTGTGCGGCCCCATTCACCCCAGCCGGACTGTGCGGCCCCATTCACCCCAGCCGGACTGTGCGGCCCCATTCACCCCAGCCGGACTGTGCGGCCCCATTCACCCCAGCCGGACTGTGCGGCCCCATTCACCCCAGCCGGACTGCGGCCCCATTCACCCCAGCCGGACTGCGGCCCCATTCACCCCAGCCGGACTGCGGCCCCATTCACCCCAGCCGGACAGTGCGGCCCCATTCAATTCAGCCGGACTGCGGCCCCATTCAATTCAGCCGGACTGCGGCCCCATTCAATTCAGCCGGACTGCGGCCCCATTCACCCCAGCCGGGCTGCGGCCCCATTCACCCCAGCCGGACTGTGCTGCCCCATTCACCCGAGCCGGACTGCGGCCCCATTCACCCCAGCCGGACTAAGGCCCCATTCACCCCAGCCGGATTGCGGCCCCATTCACCCCAGACGGACTGCGGCCCCATTCACCCCAGCCGGACAGTGCGGCCCCATTCAATTCAGCCGGACTGCGGCCCCATTCACCCCAGCCGGACAGTGCGGCCCCATTCAATTCAGCCGGACTGCGGCCCCATTCATCCCAGCCAGACAGTGCGGCCCGATTCAATTCAGCCGGACTGCGGCCCCATTCAATTCAGCCGGACTGCGGCCCCATTCAATTCAGCCGGACTGCGGCCCCATTCAATTCAGCCGGACTGCGGCCCCATTCACCCCAGCCTGACTGCGGCCCCATTCAATTCAGCCGGACTGCGGCCCCATTCACCCCAGCCGGACTGCGGCCCCATTCACCCCAGCCGGACTGCGGCCCCATTCACCCCAGCCGGACTGCGGCCCCATTCACCCCAGCTGGACTGCGGCCCCATTCACCCCAGCTGGACTGCGGCCCCATTCAATTCAGCCGGACTGCGGCCCCATTCAATTCAGCCGGACTGCGGCCCCATTCACCCCAGCCGGACAGTGCGGCCCCATTCACCCCAGCCGGACAGTGCGGCCCCATTCACCCCAGCCGGACTGTGCGGCCCCATTCACCCCAGCCGGACTGCGGCCCCATTCACCCCAGCCGGACTGTGCGGCCCCATTCACCCCAGCCGGACTGCGGCCCCATTCACCCCAGCCGGACTGCCGCCCTATTCACCCCTGCCGGACAGTGCGGCCCCATTCACCCCAGCCGGACAGTGCGGCCCCATTCACCCCAGCCTGACTGCGGCCCCATTCAATTCAGCCGGACTGCGGCGCCATTCACCCCAGCTGGACTGCGGCCCCATTCACCCCAGCTGGACTGCGGCCCCATTCACCCCAGCTGGACTGCGGCCCCATTCAATTCAGCCGGACTGCGGCCCCATTCAATTCAGCCGGACTGCGGCCCCATTCACCCCAGCCGGACAGTGCGGCCCCATTCACCCCAGCCGGACTGTGCGGCCCCATTCACCCCAGCCGGACTGTGCGGCCCCATTCACCCCAGCCGGACTGTGCGGCCCCATTCACCCCAGCCGGACTGCCGCCCTATTCACCCCTGCCGGACAGTGCGGCCCCATTCACCCCAGCCGGACAGTGCGGCCCCATTCACCCCAGCCTGACTGCGGCCCCATTCAATTCAGCCGGACTGCGGCCCCATTCAATTCAGCCAGACTGCGGCCCCATTCAATTCAGCCGGACTGCGGCCCCATTCACCCCAGCCGGACTGCGGCCCCATTCACCCCAGCCGGACTGCGGCCCCATTCACCCCAGCCGGACTGCGGCCCCATTCACCCCAGCCGGACTGCGGCCCCATTCACCCCAGCCGGACTGCGGCCCCATTCACCCCAGCCAGACTGCGGCCCCATTCACCCCAGCCGGACAGTGCGGCCCCATTCAATTCAGCCGGACTGCGGCCCCATTCACCCCAGCCGGACTGCGGCCCTATTCAATTCAGCCGGACTGCGGCCCCATTCACCCCAGCTGGACTGCGGCCCCATTCAATTCAGCCGGACTGCGGCCCCATTCACCCCAGCCGGGCTGCGGCCCCATTCACCCCAGCCAGACTGCGGCCCCATTCAATTCAGCCGGACTGCGGCCCCATTCAATTCAGCCGGACTGCGGCCCTATTCACCCCAGCCAGACTGCGGCCCCATTCAATTCAGCCGGACTGCGGCCCCATTCAATTCAGCCGGACTGCGGCCCCATTCAATTCAGCCGGACTGCGGCCCTATTCACCCCAGCCAGACTGCGGTCCCATTCAATTCAGCCAGACTGCGGCCCCATTCAATTCAGCCAGACTGCGGCCCCATTCAATTCAGCCAGACTGCGGCCCCATTCAATTCAGCCGGACTGCGGCCCTATTCAATTCAGCTGGACTGCGGCCCCATTCAATTCAGCCGGACTGCGGCCCCATTCACCTCAGCCGGACTGCGGCCCCATTCACCTCAGCGGCCCCATTCACCTCAGCTGGACTGCGGCCCCATTCAATTCAGCCGGACTGCGGCCCCATTCACCCCAGCCAGACTGCGGCCCCATTCAATTCAGCCGGACTGCGGCCCCATTCAATTCAGCCGGACTGCGGCCCCATTCAATTCAGCCGGACTGCGGCCCCATTCACCCCAGCTGGACTGCGGCCCCATTCACCCCAGCCAGACTGCGGCCCCATTCAATTGAGCCGGACTGCGGCCCCATTCACCTCAGCCGGACTGCGGCCCCATTCACCCTAGCCGGACTGCGGCCCCATTCACCCCAGCCGGGCTGCGCGGCCCCATTCACCTCAGCCGGACTGCGGCCCCATTCACCTCAGCCGGACTGCGGCCCCATTCACCCTAGCCGGAGTGCGGCCCCATTCACCCCAGCCGGACTGCGGCCCCATTCACCTCAGCTGGACTGTGGCCCCATTCACCTCAGCTGGACTGTGGCCCCATTCACCCCAGCCGGACTGCGGCCCCATTCACCTCAGCTGGACTGCGGCCCCATTCACCCCAGCCGGACTGCAGCCCCATTCACCTCAGCCGGACTGCGGCCCCATTCACCTCAGCTGGACTGCGGCCCCATTCACCCCAGCCGGACTGCGGCCCCATTCACCTCAGCCGGACTGCGGCCCCATTCACCTCAGCTGGACTGCGGCCCCATTCACCCCAGCCGGACTGCGGCCCCATTTACCCCAGCTGGACTGCGGCCCCATTCAATTCAGCCGGACTGCGGCCCCATTCAATTCAGCCGGACTGCGGCCCTATTCACCCCAGCCGGGCTGCGGCCCCATTCACCCCAGCCGGACTGCGGCCCCATTCACCTCAGCCGGACTGCGGCCCCATTCACCCCAGCCGGACTGCGGCCCCATTCAATTCAGCTGGACTGCGCGGCCCCATTCACCCCAGCTGGACTGCGCGGCCCCATTCACCCCAGCTGGACTGCGCGGCCCCATTCAATTCAGCTGGACTGCGCGGCCCCATTCACCCCAGCTGGACTGCGCGGCCCCATTCACCCCAGCTGGACTGCGCGGCCCCATTCAATTCAGCTGGACTGCGCGGCCCCATTCACCCAAGCCGGACTGCGCGGCCCCATTCACCCCAGCTGGACTGCGCGGCCCCATTCACCCCAGCTGGACTGCAGTACCAGACTAAACCCATGGACACGTGTGGCGCTTGTCACGCTGTACAAAGGGCTGGTAAAATGTAGTACAGCGTATTCTCCACTAGGTGGCAGCAGAGTAGTGAAGGAGAGACTAAGTCACACTGTAACAGAAAGGCAGCTGAAGTACAGCAGAGAAACTTCAGCAGGCAGTTAACAGGCGAACCACCAGGGGGCAATAGAGTAGTCAAACAGTCAGGGTCTAGTGAGGAAAGTCAAGTCACAGCAAAGGGAGGATCAATATCAAGTCAGAAAACAGAACCGAGTGGGAAGCCGGGAGATCAGGTATGCAGAGGGAAACACAAGCAACAGACAGAGCAGGAAGTCAGGGACCGGGACAGGCAGATGAACGGGGGAGGGAACAGGTCAGGACACAGTAGCAGGGAGGCAGGACAGATCAGGACACTCACCAGAGCCAGTATACACGCTGCAAGGCAGAAATATCACTGGCACTGACCCATAGGTAGAGAGGCAACATATAGCGTCCTGGGATCCAGAACGAGGCACGGGAAGTTAACCCTGACATGACCAGGCCAGAGCTGGGTGTAACCACAGCAGGGAAAAGTCGGCCTGAATCACGACAGCGCTATTATTTTTTTTTTTTTGGAAGTAAGCAGACATGTTTTTTTCTAATGCTGGACAATCCCCTTTAATGGGTCATCTCCAGAATCACAACTTATATCCTATGAGATATGGGATAACTTACTGATCAGTGGCAGTCGCAGTGTTCGCGCCCCCAGCAATCAGTCAGTCATCTTCTTGCGTGTAACTTGCAATTTTTGGAAACGAGGATGGATCGGAGCAGCGCATGCTCGGCCTCCGCTCATTTCATTGTCTATTGGACTGTCAGAAATAGTGTAACATTGCACTGCGCATTCTCCGGCTGTCCCATAGACAATGGATGGAGCCAATCATTATCCTGCGCTCCTCCAGTAAATTGAAGACAACTGTCCTCTGCCTTCTTCTTGGAGGTTCCGCGCTGGACTCTAGGACGTATGGATAAGGAGTAACCCTTTAATCCCTGTGAACAGTGATGCAGTGTGACAAGTCTCAGAGCTATGTAAATAGATGTTTCCATTCACTGATTCTAGCAGAGATGGATTGGGGTCTACTTTACCATTTTCTGTGACCCCAGCCAGACTGTAGGGTCCTGTGCAGGTTCTTCCAGGTTGTCCCAGCCGCCCCTGTGGTCCGGTCGGTAGTCCAACACGTTCCGCACTCTCCGGTCTACGGTCACATCTCTCTGAACCACTTATACATTTATCTCCGAAATATCAGATATAAACTGTGCCAAATAAATCAGTCACAACCTGAGCCCGGCCCGGAGCGAGATACTTCATCACATGTAGATCTCGAGCAGCGGAGACTCCTCCATAGACTGTAGTGCTGTATCAGAGCTGGAGAAGCGAGGACTGCTGTGGAACTACAAGTCCCAGCATGGCCCTCTGGCTTAATGCAAGAGGATGCACGGCTTTGTCAATTTTGCAGAATGTAAGTTGCCCTGAAGTAAAGAATCTAAAAATAAAACCGCAACTAAGCAAGTAACGCGGGGTCTGTGACCTGCAGCCGAGAGCGCAACCGGCGAAACGTGCTCATACAAGAGGCCAAGAACCAAAGCATCTGTATAGCCTGCATCTTATACTTGGGAAAGAGTCTGTGAGGACTTGAGAATGGCGAAGTTACGGTATATTCCCATGTGATGATGGCGAAGTTACGGTATATTCCCATGTGATGATGGCGGAGTTACGGTATATTCATATGTGATGATGGCGGAGTTACGGTATATTCCCATGTGATGATGGCGGAGTTACGGTATATTCCCACGTGATGATGGCGGAGTTACGATATATTCATATGTGATGATGGAGTTACGGTATATTCCCACGTGATGATGGCGGAGTTACGGTATATTCCCACGTGATAATGGCGGAGTTACGATATATTCATATGTGATGATGGCGGAGTTACGGTATATTCCCATGTGATGATGGCGGAGTTACGGTATATTCCCATGTGATGATGGCGGAGTTACGGTATATTCCCATGTGATGATGGCGGAGTTACGGTATATTCCCATGTGATGATGGCGGAGTTACGGTATATTCCCATGTGATGATGGCGGAATTACGGTATATTCCCATGTGATGATGGCGGAGTTACGGCATATTCCCATGGGATTATGGCGGAGTTACGGTATATTCCCATGTGATGATGGCGGAGTTACGGTATATTCCCATGTGATGATGGCGGAGTTACGGTATATTCCCATGTGATGATGGCAGAGTTACGGTATATTCCCACGTGATGATGGCGGAGTTACGGTATATTCCCATGTGATGATGGTGGAGTTACGGTATATTCCCACGTGATGATGGCGGAGTTACGGTATATTCCCATGTGATGATGGCGGAGTTACGGTATATTCCCATGTGATGATGGCGGAATTACGGTATATTCCCATGTGATGATGGCAGAATGGCAGAGTTACGGTATATTCCCATGTGATGATGGCAGAGTTACGGTATATTCCCATGTGATGATGACGGAATTACGGTATATTCCCATGTGATGATGGCGGAGTTACGGTATATTCCCATGGGATTATGGCGGAGTTACGGTATATTCTATACCGCACAGTTGTGTTACAAATCTCATACGTCTGACACCGCGCAGCTGTAATAACCGTCAGAGGTCGCAGAAATGATCAAAGTGTTTCAATTGTATCCAGAAGCATCAAAGGAGATAGATAGAGTCTATACACACAAATATATATAAGCACAGGTGCATCTACTGAAGGGATCCTGTGGGGTCTGCAACTACAGCTCCCAGCATGCCCTCATGGCCGGAGGCGGCAGGTTGTGATCAGGCTCAGCTTGGACAGAATTTTGCACGGTGAAACCTGAAACTGTAAAATCAAAGGCATCATTCCCCCCCCCCCCCCCCCCCCGGTCACACCCCACCCCCCCCCTTGTCACTCGCCACCCCTCCTCGCCCTCCCCATTTATTATGTGTCATTTCTGTTCCGATTCCATGGCATATGGCCTTTTCCCCCCTCGGGCACTAGGTCGGCACCTTCTGCCCCCATCATCGTTGTTACTCCCATTGCTGGAATGACTTTAGTAAGCCCCATCCCATCTGCCCCTGTGTACACAAAGTGCTGCATCTTTTTCATCTCATTTTGCAGTCCTTGATACTTTATATTTCAATTATTCACCATTTTCAAAATCTCTATTTGCTTTCAGTGAATGAAAATCACTCAAAATTCCGTAATCCTGCAACAATGTATCATTTCTTTTTTTAAGCCTAAACCGTGCTCAAAAAACCTGACACCGCCTCATACAGTGAGGTCCAGAAATATTTGGATGGTGGCTGAATCTTCGTGATTTCAGCTCTGCAGGCCACTATTTTTTGGTTTAAAATGAAATAAATGAGATGCAATTGGAGACTTTCAGGTTTAAGTAGAAGGATTAAACCAAAATATCCTGTGAAATGTTTAGGAATCACAGCCATTTTTCTACAAAATCTCAATAGACGGGCTCAAAAGTAACTGGACAAATTCACCATAAATAAAATGTTCATTTTTAATTCTTCATAGAGAATCCTTTGTAGACCATGGCTGCCTGCTGAAGCGATGGACGTCACTAAACGCTGGGTTTTCTCCTTTATTATGCTTTGTCTCCTTTACTGCGGTGACTTCACTTGTTTCTTGCTCTTCCTCCTTAAGTTCTGTCTTATGTGAAATGCGGCTCGATGGGCTGAGATCTGGTGAGGACTCGGCCAGTGCAGAATATTCCACTTCTTCACTTTCGCAGGGTGTTTTGGATCATTGTGCAGAATTCATCTGGCTGCTTCTGTCTTCAGTCACATCATCAATAACCACTAGTGTCCCAGGGCTATTGTTAGCCCTGCATGCCCAGCCAGCACACCGCCTCCGCCATGTGTTACAGAGAACGTGCTGTGCTCAGGATCAGGAGCCGCTCCAAGCCTTTGCCACACTTTCTTCTTCCATTATTTTGGTGCAGGTTGATTTTAGTCTCATCCATCCTCTGCTGGTTTCCCAGAACTGAGCGGCTCCTTTAGATGCTTTTTGACAAGGTCTAATCTGGCCTTTCTATTTTTAATGATGATTAATGGTTTGCTCCTTGTGGTGACTCCTCTGTATTTGTTCCTTGTGGTGACTCCTCTGTATTTGCTCCTTGTGGTGACCCCTCTGTATGTGCTCCTTGTGGTGACTCTTCTGTATTTGCTCCTTGTGGTGACCCCTCTGTATTTGCTTCTTGTGGTGACTCCTCTGTATTTGCTCCTTGTGGTGACCCCTCTGTATTTGCTCCTTGTGGTGACTCCTCTGTATTTGCTCCTTGTGGTGACTCCTCTGTATTTGTTCCTTGTGGTGACTCCTCTGTATTTGCTCCTTGTGGTGACTCCTCTGTATTTGCTCCTTGTGGTGACTCCTCTGTATTTGCTCCTTGTGGTGACTCCTCTGTATTTGTTCCTTGTGGTGACCCCTCTGTATTTGCTCCTTGTGGTGACCCCTCTGTATTTGCTCCTTGTGGTGACCCCTCTGTATTTGCTCCTTGTGGTGACCCCTCTGTATTTGCTCCTTGTGGTGACCCCTCTGTATTTGCTCCTTGTGGTGACCCCTCTGTATTTGCTCCTTGTGGTGACCCCTCTGTATTTGCTCCTTGTGGTGACTCCTCTGTATTTGCTCCTTGTGGTGACTCCTCTGTATTTGCACCTTGTGGTGACCCCTCTGTATTTGCACCTTGTGGTGACCCCTCTGTATTTGCTCCTTGTGGTGACTCCTCTGTATTTGCACCTTGTGGTGACTCCTCTGTATTTGCACCTTGTGGTGACTCCTCTGTATGTGCTCCTTGTGGTGACTCCTCTGTATTTGCACCTTGTGGTGACTCCTCTGTATTTGCTCCTTGTGGTGACTTCTCTGTATTTGCTCCTTGTGGTGACCCCTCTGTATTTGCACCTTGTGGTGACTCCTCTGTATTTGCTCCTTGTGGTGACTCCTCTGTATTTGGTCCTTGTGGTGACTTCTCTGTATTTGGTCCTTGTGGTGACTCCTCTGTATTTGCTCCTTGTGGTGACTCCTCTGTATTTGCTCCTTGTGGTGACTCCTCTGTATTTGCTCCTTGTGGTGACTCCTCTGTATTTGCACCTTGTGGTGACTCCTCTGTATTTGCACCTTGTGGTGACTCCTCTGTATTTGCACCTTGTGGTGACCCCTCTGTATTTGCCCCTTGTGGTGACTCCTCTGTATTTGCTCCTTGTGGTGACCCCTCTGTATTTGCACCTTGTGGTGACTCCTCTGTATTTGCTCCTTGTGGTGACTTCTCTGTATTTGCTCCTTGTGGTGACCCCTCTGTATTTGCTCCTTGTGGTGACTCTTCTGTATTTGTTCCTTGTGGTGACTCCTCTGTATTTGCACCTTGTGGTGGCTCCTCTGTATTTGCACCTTGTGGTGACTCCTCTGTATTTGCTCCTTGTGGTGACTCCTCTGTATTTGCTCCTTGTGGTGACTTCTCTGTATTTGGTCCTTGTGGTGACTCCTCTGTATTTGCTCCTTGTGGTGACTCCTCTGTATTTGCTCCTTGTGGTGACCCCTCTGTATTTGCACCTTGTGGTGACCCCTCTGTATTTGCACCTTGTGGTGACTCCTCTGTATTTGCTCCTTGTGGTGACTTCTCTGTATTTGGTCCTTGTGGTGACTCCTCTGTATTTGCTCCTTGTGGTGACTCCTCTGTATTTGCTCCTTGTGGTGACTTCTCTGTATTTGGTCCTTGTGGTGACTCCTCTGTATTTGCTCCTTGTGGTGACTCCTCTGTATTTGCTCCTTGTGGTGACTCCTCTGTATTTGCTCCTTGTGGTGACTCCTCTGTATTTGCTCCTTGTGGTGACTCCTCTGTATTTGCTCCTTGTGGTGACTCCTCTGTATTTGCTCCTTGTGGTGACCCCTCTGTATTTGCACCTTGTGGTGACCCCTCTGTATTTGCTCCTTGTGGTGACCCCTCTGTATTTGCTCCTTGTGGTGACCCCTCTGTATTTGCTCCTTGTGGTGACTCCTCTGTATTTGCCCCTTGTGGTGACTCCTCTGTATTTGCCCCTTGTGGTGACTCCTCTGTATTTGCCCCTTGGGGTGACTTCTCTGTATTTGCTCCTTGTGGTGACCCCTCTGTATTTGCTCCTTGTGGTGACCCCTCTGTATTTGCTCCTTGTGGTGACCCCTCTGTATTTGCTCCTTGTGGTGACCCCTCTGTATTTGCTCCTTGTGGTGTCTCCTCTGTATTTCCTCCTTGTGGTGACTCCTCTGTATTTGCACCTTTGGTGACTCCTCTGTATTTGTTCTCATGAAGTCTTCTCTTTATGGTGGACTTAGTTACTGAAGCACCTACTTTCTTGAGAGTTTCTTCACTGGGGTGGATGTTATGGTTTTCCTTCACTAAGGCAAGGATCCTGTGATCATCCACCACTATTATCTTCCTTGGACATCCAGGTCTCTTTCAGTTCCATGCTTTCCAGTGCGCTCTTTTGTTTTTTCAGAATATACCAGACTGTTGGTTTGGCTTCCCCTAACATTACTGCTCTCTCTGATGGATTTCTTCTTTTTTCAGCCCAATGATGTTCTGTTTCTCCTCCATTGAGAGCTTTTTTTGACCACATGTTGTGGGTTCACAACAGCAGCTTCCAAATGCAAATGCTGCACCTGGAATCAGCTCCAGACCTTTTACCTGCTTAATTGATGATGGATTAATAAGGAAATCGCCCATGCAGCCCAATAAAGAGCGTTGGGTCCCTTTTAAAAGAGGCAGCAACATGTTAAAGATCTGTAATTCCTAAACCCTCCTCCAATTAGGATGTGAATACCTCAAATTAAAGCTAAAAATATGCACTTAAAAACAAATGTTGATTCCATAACTGGATATTGAAAATGTTTTGGTAATCGGGTAAAATGCCAAAATTTGTGTCACTGTCCAAATATTTCTGGACTTAACTGTACAAAAAAAAAAAAAGGATGCAGTGACCAGCTTACTCCGAATTAGGAAGGGTCCCCAATAAACCTTTTGCCATCCCTCCGGACCAGAAGACCCCATTAAAGGACAGTGATCGGCGACTTCCCCTCATCGAGCTTAGAGCGAGGTGTTAGGTGATTCCGGAATCCACATCTTGATGGGGTCTCCCCCTTAAGGAGTGGAGTGGACCCTGATGACCGCCCCTAGACTGAAAGGAGGGAACCATAACGGAACCACGGCCCGGAAAGTCCTTTGTGACGGACACAAGTGAAGACAATAGGAATAATGCTGGTGTTTGCGGTGTGACCCCTGACGGTCAGCCGTGGAGGTAACCTGCGGCAGCAAATGAGCAAATAGACAAAACTTCATCATGAAAGCAATTTTTTTTAAGTCACCTTTTGCATTGCAGTTATTTTCGCCAAAAACACTTGAAAACATTTTACAAAATTGACGCATTTTTAGACATAATAATCAAAATTTCCATATAAATATCACGATTAAATTTCATTAGATAACAAAAAAACCTAAAAATCCGTAAGGATTCAAACAATAAAGGAAATGATGATGTAAATGATGTTAAAATTAATATTTTTATTCAATAATGAAAATAAATATTTAATACAAATCCATATAAATATAAATATAAGGCAGGAAAAAGTCCCATAAATATAGCAGCGATTTTACTAGGAAAATAAAGTGCTTAGTGCTAAGACCACTTTTTAATAAATATCCATCTATTTTTCATACATAACAAAATGCACAGTGCAGATTATAAATATCCAAATGATATGCTACATATGACAAAGATTGTGGTATAATTATTCTATATAACGAAATATTATGGCCATTTACTGATTTGTAAGGAGAATTATACCTACAAAGTGGTCTTTGAATGATCCAAAAGTATGCTGCTAGTACCCCGACGCGCGTTTCAGCAATCCTTTCCTCAGCACCCCCTGCTTTTTTTTATATCTAATTTTTAGACATAAACCTGCACAATCATCACAAGCCTTGATAAATCCCCCTAATGTGTCAATGTAAAGATTTACCTATACTGATGAGACTACCCATGTGATGGAATGACAGTGATCGGGTCATTCAGGAGCCTCCTTTATGATGTCCATGTGTCTTAATAGGTGATCTGGTCGGTGGTGGCCCCTTAATGAACCGTTGTATTGCACCGGTCTCCATTGTGCCGGGCGGGCTCACCTATCGCCCAGCCTTGCGTTTAGGCAGCAGCGGAGCGTCACTGCGATGTTTCCAATGTTCCAGCGCAGCCTGTTATGCATTGCGATGACTCACAGCGAACACCAGCAATTAACTACCCGAAGCCGAGAAGCGTTCAGAGGAGTCATCCTGGAAAATATATCAATCCGCTCTTTGCTTTAGTGGATAAAAGGCTCTTAATTATTAAAGGAAATGTTGAAACGTAATTAAATTATTTATATTGTAGTCAAAATACAGAGAGACACGGAGCGCGGTCCTCAACTGTCACTGTGCACCTACCGGCGCCACGAATGTGTGCACCACCGCCGAAACGTGAGATATGTATAGTGTGATCCACCGCTGATACATGAGAGATATAAAATATGGACCACCGCTGATACGAGAGATATAAAATATGGACCACCGCTGATACGTGAGATATGTAACGTGTGATCCACTGCTGATACGAGAGATATAAAATATGGACCACCGCTGATACTTAAGAGATATAAAATTTTGACTACCAATGATACATGAGATATGTAAAGTATGAGCCACCGCTAACATATGAGACATAAAGTGTGATCCACCCCCAGATCTGTAAGAGATCTGTAAAGTGTGATCCACTACTCATCTATGAGATATGTAAAGTGTGATCCATAAGGGCATATAAAATGTGGGATATATAATAATAGAAATTCTATAAAACACCAACATATTTTGCAGTAATTTACAATTGAATATATAAAATGGGGATTGCTATTAAACCTAAGTATAAGAGATATGTGAAGTGTGGATCACTGACAATGTAAGGGATATAAAGAGCCTTGGAAAAGTATTCACACACCGTGAACTTTTCCACATTTTTTCACGTTACACCCAGAAACTTAAGTGGATTTTATTGGGATTTTCTGTGATACCAACTCTAATAGTAAATATTTTTGAAGTGTAAAGGAAATGATACATGGTTTTTTAAAAATATAAGTCTGAAAATTGTGATGTGAATTTGTATTCATACCCCGGAGTCAGTACTTTGTAGGATTACCTTTCTGTGTCTTGCATTAATATTCAGCCCCTCGGGATCAGTACTCAGTACTTCGTAGGACCACCTTTCTCTGTCTTGCATTAGTATTCAGCCCCTCGGGGTCAGTACTTTGTAGGACCACCTTTCTCTGTCTTGCATTAGTATTCAGCCCCTCGGGGTCAGTACTTTGTAGGACCACCTTTCTCTGTCTTGCATTAGTATTCAGCCCCTCGGGGTCAGTACTCAGTACTTTGTAGGACCGCCTTTCTCTGTCTTGCATTAGTATTCAGCCCCTCGGGGTCAGTACTTTGTAGGACCTCCTTTCTCTGTCTTGCATTAGTATTCAGCCCCTCGGGGTCAGTACTCAGTACTTTGTAGGACCGCCTTTCTCTGTCTTGCATTAGTATTCAGCCCCTCGGGGTCAGTACTTTGTAGGACCACCTTTCTCTATCTTTTGGGGTTGGTCTCGCCAGCTTTGCTCATCTAGAGGTGACATTTTCCTCTTCTTCTTTGCACACTCGCACTCGCTCAGTGAGATTGGATGGAGACGTCTGTGATTGGTGATTTTCCCGTCTTGTCACAGATTCTCGGTGGATTTGGGTCTGGACTGTGACTCTGCTGCTCTCACACAGGAATATTCTCCTTCCATTGTGGCTTTGCAGGATGTTGAGGGTCGTTGTCCTGCTGAAAGGTGAACTTACGCCCCAGTAGTATGACTTCTACAGCCTCTAATAAGTTTTCCTCCACGATGGCTCTGTATTTAGCTCCACCCATCTTTCCATCACCTCTGACCAGCTTCCCTGCTGAAGAAAAGCCTCCCCACAGCAGGATGCGGCCTCCACCACATGTGACAGTGGGGATGGTGTTTTCAGGGTGGTGTGCAGTGTTAGTTTTCTGCCACAGATAGCATTTTACATTTAGCCCAAAATGTTCTCCTTTGGTCTCATCTGACCACAGAACTTTCTTCTACATGCTCGCTGTGTCCCCTCTATGGCATGTTGAAAAAGGGGCTCTGGTCAGTTAACACCAAAATAGAACTTTTTGATCTAAATGCGTGGTGTGTGGTGGAAAACTAACACTACATATCACCCTGAAAACACCCTCCCCACTGTCACACATGGTGGAGGCAGCATCCTGCTGTGAGGAGGCTTTTCTTCAGCAGGGGCTGGTCAGAGGTGATGGGAAGATGGATGGAGCTAAATACAGGACAATCCTGGAGGAAAACCTGTGAGAGGCTGCAGAGGACCCGAAACCGGGGCGTAGGGTCACCTTCCAGCAGGTCAACGACCCTCAACATCCTGCAGAGCCACAATGGAGGGATCAGATCAGAGCATATTCCTGTGTGTGAGCGGCCGAGGCACAGTCCAGACCCAAATCCACTGAGAATCTGTGACAAGACGGGAAAATCACCGATCACAGACGTCTCCATCCAACCTCACCGAGCGAGAGCGAGTGTGCAAAGAAGAAGAGGAAAATGTCACCTCCAGATGAGCAAAGCTGGCGAGACCGACCCCAAAAGATAGAGAAAGGTGGTCCTACAAAGTGCTGACTCCGGGGGTTGAATACAAATGGATGTCACATTTTCAGATTATTTTTTTTTTATAAAACCAGGTGTTTCCTTCACACTTCAAAAATACTGTCTATTTAGTGTTGGTGTCACATAAAATCCATTAACGTTTGTTGGTGTAACGTGAAAAAATGTGGAAAAGCTCACTGGTTATGAATAATTTTTTAAGGCTCTGTATAAAGTGTGATAAACCCCGATACATAAGGAAATACAATATATAAAGTGTGAACTGCCACTGAGATATGAATAGATATATAAAGTATAAATGCTGCGAAACAGAAGATATATAAAGTGTGGACCGCCGTGTATACATGAGAGATCTGTGTGTAGTGTGAACCACGGCAGATACATAAGGGATATATAAAGTGTGGACCCCCGTGTATACATGAGAGATCTGTGTGTAGTGTGAACCACGGCAGATACATAAGGGATATATAAAGTGTGGACCCCCGTGTATACATGAGAGATCTGTGTGTAGTGTGAACCACGGCAGATACATAAGGGATATATAAAGTGTGGACCCCCGTGTATACATGAGAGATCTGTGTGTAGTGTGAACCACGGCAGATACATAAGGGATATATAAAGTGTGGACCCCCGTGTATACATGAGAGATCTGTGTGTAGTGTGAACCACGGCAGATACATAAGGGATATATAAAGTGTGGACCCCCGTGTATACATGAGAGATCTGTGTGTAGTGTGAACCACGGCAGATACATAAGGGATATATAAAGTGTGGACCCCCGTGTATACATGAGAGATCTGTGTGTAGTGTGAACCACGGCAGATACATAAGGGATATATAAAGTGTGGACCCCCGTGTGTACATGAGAGATCTGTGTGTAGTGTGAACCACGGCAGATACATAAGGGATATATAAAGTGTAGACATAAGTGTATACATGAGAGATCTGTGTGTAGTGTGAACCACGGCAGGTATATAATGGATATATAAAGTGTGGACCGCCGTGTATACATGAGAGATGTGTGTAGTGTGAACCACGGCAGATACATAAGGGATATATAAAGTGTGGACCCCCGTGTATACATGAGAGATCTGTGTGTAGTGTGAACCACGGCAGATACATAAGGCATATATAAAGTGTGGACCCCCGTG
Source organism: Anomaloglossus baeobatrachus (assembly GCF_048569485.1). Taxonomy (NCBI): domain Eukaryota; kingdom Metazoa; phylum Chordata; class Amphibia; order Anura; family Aromobatidae; genus Anomaloglossus; species Anomaloglossus baeobatrachus. The sequence goes on along the minus strand of NC_134359.1, from coordinate 13,463,833 downwards.
TATACATGAGAGATCTGTGTGTAGTGTGAACCACGGCAGATACATAAGGGATATATATAAAGTGTGGACCCCCGTGTATACATGAGAGATCTGTGTGTAGTGTGAACCACGGCAGATACATAAGGCATATATAAAGTGTGGACCCCCGTGTGTATACATTAAAGATCTGTGTGTAGTGTGAACCACGGCAGATACATAAGGGATATATATAAAGTGTGGACCCCCGTGTATACATGAGAGATCTGTGTGTAGTGTGAACCACGGCAGGTATGTAATGGATATATATAGTGTGGACCCCCGTGTATACATGAGAGATCTGTGTGTAGTGTGAACCACGGCAGATACATAAGGGATATATAAAGTGTGGACCCCCGTGTATACATGAGAGATCTGTGTGTAGTGTGAACCACGGCAGGTATGTAATGGATATATATAGTGTGGACCCCCGTGTATACATGAGAGATCTGTGTGTAGTGTGAACCACGGCAGATACATAAGGGATATATAAAGTGTGGACCCCCGTGTATACATGAGAGATCTGTGTGTAGTGTGAACCACGGCAGGTATATAATGGATATATATAGTGTGGACCCCTGTGTATACATGAGAGATCTGTGTGTAGTGTGAACCACGGCAGGTATATAATGGATATATATAAAGTGTGAACCCCTGTGTTTACATGAGAGATCTGCGTGTAGTGTGAACCACGGCAGATACATAAGGGTATATAAAGTGTGGACCCCCGTGTATACATGAGAGATCTGTGTGTAGTGTGAACCACGGCAGATACATAAGGGATATATAACGTGTGGACCCCCGTGTATACATGAGAGATCTGTGTGTAGTGTGAACCACGGCAGGTATATAATGGATATATATAGTGTGGACCCCCGTGTATACATGAGATCTGTGTGTAGTGTGAACCACGGCAGGTATATAATGGATATATATAAAGTGTGAACCCCTGTGTTTACATGAGAGATCTGTGTGTAGTGTGAACCATGGCAGGTATATAATGGATATACAGTTAGGTCCAGAAATCTTTGGCCAGTGACACAATTTTGGCGAGTTGGGCTCTGCATGCCACCACATTGGATTTGAAATGAAACCTCTACAACAGAATTCAAGTGCAGATTGTAACGTTTAATTTGAAGGTTTGAACAAAAATATCTGATAGAAATTGTAGGAATTGTCACATTTCTTTACAAACACTCCACATTTTAGGTCAAAAGTAATTGGACAAATAAACCAAACCCAAACAAAATATTTTTATTTTCAATATTTTGTTGCGAATCCTTTGGAGGCAATCACTGCCTTAAGTCTGGAACTCATGGACATCACCAAACGCTGGGTTTCCTCCTTCTTAATGCTTTGCCAGGCCTTTACAGCCGGAGCCTTCAGGTCTTGCTTGTTTGTGGGTCTTTCCGTCTTAAGTCTGGATTTGAGCAAGTGAAATGCATGCTCAATTGGGTTAAGATCTGGTGATTGACTTGGCCATTGCAGAATGTTCCACTTTTTTGCACTCATGAACTCCTGGGTAGCTTTGGCTGAATGCTTGGGGTCATTGTCCATCTGTACTATGAAGCGCCGTCCGATCAACTTTGCGGCATTTGTCTGAATCTGGGCTGAAAGTACATCCCGGTACACTTCAGAATTCATCCGGCTACTCTTGTCTGCTGTTATGTCATCAATAAACACAAGTGACCCAGTGCCATTGAAAGCCATGCATGCCCATGCCATCACGTTGCCTCCACCATGTTTTACAGAGGATGTGGTGTGCCTTGGATCATGTGCCGTTCCCTTTCTTCTCCACACTTTTTTCTTCCCATCATTCTGGTACAGGTTGATCTTGGTCTCATCTGTCCATAGAATACTTTTCCAGAACTGAGCTGGCTTCATGAGGTGTTTTTCAGCAAATGTAACTCTGGCCTGTCTATTTTTGGAATTGATGAATGGTTTGCATCTAGATGTGAACCCTTTGTATTTACTTTCATGGAGTCTTCTCTTTACTGGTGACTTAGAGACAGATACACCTACTTCACTGAGAGTGTTCTGGACTTCAGTTGATGTTGTGAACGGGTTCTTCTTCACCAAAGAAAGTATGCGGCGATCATCCACCACTGTTGTCATCCGTGGACGCCCAGGCCTTTTTGAGTTCCCAAGCTCACCAGTCAATTCCTTTTTTCTCAGAATGTACCCGACTGTTGATTTTGCTACTCCAAGCATGTCTGCTATCTCTCTGATGGATTTTTTCTTTTTTTTCAGCCTCAGGATGTTCTGCTTCACCTCAATTGAGAGTTCCTTAGACCGCATGTTGTCTGGTCACAGCAACAGCTTCCAAATGCAAAACCACACACCTGTAATCAACCCCAGACCTTTTAACTACTTCATTGATTACAGGTTAACGAGGGAGACGCCTTCAGAGTTAATTGCAGCCCTTAGAGTCCCTTGTCCAATTACTTTTGGTCCCTTGAAAAAGAGGAGGCTATGCATTACAGAGCTATGATTCCTAAACCCTTTCTCCGATTTGGATGTGAAAACTCTCATATTGCAGCTGGGAGTGTGCACTTTCAGCCCATATTATATATAGAATTGTATTTCTGAACATGTTTTTGTAAACAGCTAAAATAACAAAACTTGTGTCACTGTCCAAATATTTCTGGACCCAACTGTACATATATATATATATATATATATATATATATATATATATATATAGTGTGGACCGCCGTGTATAGATGAGAGATCTGTGTGTAGTGTGAACCACGGCAGGTATATAATGGATATATATAGTGTGGACCGCCGTGTATAGATGAGCGATCTGTGTGTAGTGTGAACCACAGCAGATACATAAGGGATATATATAGTGTGGACCGCCGTGTATAGATGAGAGATCTGTGTGTAGTGTGAACCACGGCAGGTATATAATGGATATATATAGTGTGGACCGCCGTGTATAGATGAGCGATCTGTGTGTAGTGTGAACCACGGCAGATACATAAGGGATATATATAGTGTGGACCGCCGTGTATAGATGAGAGATCTGTGTGTAGTGTGAACCACGGCAGGTATATAATGGATATATATAGTGTGGACCGCCGTGTATAGATGAGCGATCTGTGTGTAGTGTGAACCACGGCAGATACATAAGGGATATATAAAGTGTGGACCGCCGTGTATAGATGAGCGATCTGTGTCTAGTGTGAACCACGGCAGATACATAAGGGATATATATAGTGTGGACCGCCGTGTATAGATGAGCGATCTGTGTCTAGTGTGAACCACGGCAGATACATAAGGGATATATAAAGTGTGGACCGCCGTGTATAGATGAGCGATCTGTGTCTAGTGTGAACCACGGCAGATACATAAGGGATATATAAAGTGTGGCTCGCCACTGATATGTAAGGGAATTGCCCGGACAGCAATATCGTATGCCTTTGCATTGACGTTTTCTCAATAATAGCTGCCTACTAATAAAGGTGCAAACTGTATTAATGGCAGGAGCAGGAGAATGTGGCCACCAATAGGTGAGACGCTATAGCTCGATGTTTGGAGAACTCTTCTTAGATGAGGTTTGTTCCCTGTTGAGGCCGTGATATTGCAGGTACAGGAGAGTGTCAGCGGCTGGAGGGGTCAGCGTGACGTCTCACCAGCAGCCGATTCACATTTCAGGCACAAAATCCTACATGACTTTGGACTTTCCATCAATGTCGCCAGTCACAGCATCCCAAAACCATTTAACCTGAGATTACCCAAATTAGTACTAAATAATATCACCCATACAGTCTACATAAACTATCAAATAATATGACCACGCAGTGCACAAATATCACCGTTATAGAGCGGCCACATAATGCAGAGCCCAATTAAAACCACTATACTGTACAGTGTATATAAACCACCAAATAATATTACCACACAGTGCTCACATATCACCGTTATAGAGCGCTCACATAATGCAGAGCCCAATTAAGATCACACATATAGTTTACATAAACTACCAAATAATATGACCACACAGTGCACAAATATCACCGTTATAGAGCGGCCACATAACAGAGACCAAATAATACCATCCATGCAGTCTATAATAAGTCAATAATAATACCCCCACACAGTGCACACATATCGCCGTTATAGAGCGCAATAAGAAGCACATGGGGATACATTGCGTTCTGTAGACTTCATGCATTACCGCTCCATGGACTGTGCAGACTCATCAGTGACAATGTCGCAGGCTGATGCTTTGCTTGGATAAGGGAAGTGCAAAGATGTAACATAAAGTTCTTAGCTCCAAATACAAAACCTCCCACAGGTCACCACCTGCATGTGCCATTATAATACAGCAGTCATTATGTGGCCGCTGGCCTAGGCAGCAGGACCTGGGTGCATCTGTTACCTCTGCACATGCTATAGGTACATCCGTGGGTCTGAATGTGGCACAGGAATAATCAGCATAGATTTTATATGTGAACAAATAATATAGAAAAATTGTTTAAAAGAACAGAGAGTCCTCAGTGGTTGATACCTTTTAATGGCTAACTGAAAAGATGGTAATAATTGCAAGCTTTCGAGACTACTCAGGTCTCTTCATCAGGCATGGTATAACACAAAACCTGAAGAGTCACGTATTTATACACAACAGGACTTAGAATAGTGCAGTAAAAAAAAAAAAAAAAAGAAAAAAAAAAAAAAGAACAAGTTATATGAAACAGAATTATCTCTACTGGCTAACACGGTACAAAGATATATTTTACTTGTATCAAAATGGAGGATACCAGAATGTACCGCATCTTTATGGAACTAAAGACACTTCTGAAGTCCCCCTGCCATAGAGATAGTTCTGTTTCATATAACTTGTTCTTTTTTTTTTTTTTCTTTTTTTTTTTTTTTTTACTGCACTATTCTAAGTCCTGTTGTGTATAAATACGTGACTCTTCAGATTTTGTGTTATACCATGCCTGATGAAGAGACCTGAGTAGTCTCGAAAGCTTGCAATTATTACCATCTTTTCAGTTAGCCATTAAAAGGTATCAACCACTGAGGACTCTCTGTTCTTTTAAACAATTTTTTTATCTCTACTGGCTAACACGGTACAAAGATATATTTTACTTGTATCCAAATAATATAGGTAATTAAATAAAGAATGTGTATAGATTGTGAGCTCCACTCATATCAATAAAGGATACTTGTAAATGTACTGAGCTGTGTAGTTGAGAATCCAGCACTGGGGTGAGATTCAACAGTTACTAGAAAGCAGTAGAATGGAGGACAGTGAGCAGCGGTTCTGAGCGATGTGGCTGTGCATCCAGAATAGGAGTGTGATAAGACAGTTACTAGAAAGCAGTAGAATGGAGGACAGCAAGCAGCACTACTGAGCGATGTGGCTGTGCATCCAGAATAGGAGTGTGATAAAACACTTACTAGAAAGCAGCAGAATGGAGGACAGTAAGCAGCAGTACTGAGCGATGTGGCTGTGCATCCAGAATAGGAGTGTGATAAGACACTTACTAGAAAGCAGTAGAATGGAGGACAGCAAGCAGCACTACTGAGCGATGTGGCTGTGCATCCAGAATAGGAGTGTGATAAGACACTTACTAGAAAGCGGCAGAATGGAGGACAGTAAGCAGCAGTACTGAGCGATGTGGCTGTGCATCCAGAATAGGAGTGTGATAAAACACTTACTAGAAAGCGGCAGAATGGAGGACAGTGAGCAGCAGTACTGAGCGATGTGGCTGTGCATCCAGAATAGGAGTGTGATAAGACACTTACTAGAAAGCTGCAGAATGGAGGACAAGGAGCAGCAGTACTGAGCGATGTGGCTGTGCATCCAGAATAGGAGTGTGATAAAACACTTACTAGAAAGCAGCAGAATGGAGGACATTAAGCAGCAGTACTGAGTGATGTGGCTGTGCATCCAGAATAGGAGTGTGATAAGACACTTACTAGAAAGCGACAGAATGGAGGACAGTAAGCAGCAGTACTGAGCGATGTGGCTGTGCATCCAGAATAGGAGTGTGATAAAACACTTACTAGAAAGCAGTAGAATGGAGGACAGTAAGCAGCAGTACTGAGCGATGTGGCTGTGCATCCAGAATAGGAGAGTGATAAGACAATTACTAGAAAGCAGTAGAATGGAGGACAGTAAGCAGCAGTACTGAGCGATGTGGCTGTGCATCCAGAATAGGAGAGTGATAAGATAATTACTAGAAAGCAGTAGAATGGAGGACAGTAAGCAGCAGTACTGGGCGATGTGGCTGTGCATCCAGTATAGGAGTGTGATAAGACACTTACTAGAAAGCAGCAGAATGGAGGACAGTAAGCAGCAGTACTGGGCGATGTGGCTGTGCATCCAGAATAGGAGTGTGATAAAACACTTACTAGAAAGCAGCAGAATGGAGGACAGTGAGCAGCTGTACTGAGCGATGTGGCTGTGCATCCAGAATAGGAGTGTGATAAGACACTTACTAGAAAGCAGCAGAATGGAGGACAGTGAGCAGCAGTACTGAGCGATGTGGCTGTGCATCCAGAATAGGAGAGTGATAAGACACTTACTAGAAAGCGGCAGAATGGAGGACAGTAAGCAGCAGTACTGAGCGATGTGGCTGTGCATCCAGAATAGGAGTGTGATAAGACACTTACTAGAAAGCGGCAGAATGGAGGACAGTAAGCAGCACTACTGAGCGATGTGGCTGTGCATCCAGAATAGAAGTGTGATAAGACACTTACTAGAAAGCAGTAGAATGGAGGACAGTAAGCAGCAGTACTGAGCGATGTGGCTGTGCATCCAGAATAGAAGTGTGATAAAACACTTACTAGAAAGCGGCAGAATGGAGGACAGTGAGCAGCAGTACTGAGCGATGTGGCTGTGCATCCAGAATAGGAGTGTGATAAGACACTTACTAGAAAGCGGCAGAATGGAGGACAGTAAGCAGCAGTACTGAGCGATGTGGCTGTGCATCCAGAATAGGAGTGTGATAAAACACTTACTAGAAAGCGGCAGAATGGAGGACAGTGAGCAGCAGTACTGAGCGATGTGGCTGTGCATCCAGAATAGGAGTGTGATAAGACACTTACTAGAAAGCGGCAGAATGGAGGACAGTAAGCAGCACTACTGAGCGATGTGGCTGTGCATCCAGAATAGGAGTGTGATAAGACACTTACTAGAAAGCAGTAGAATGGAGGACAGTGAGCAGCAGTACTGAGCGATGTGGCTGTGCATCCAGAATAGGAGTGTGATAAAACACTTACTAGAAAGCAGTAGAATGGAGGACAGTAAGCAGCAGTACTGAGCGATGTGGCTGTGCATCCAGAATAGAAGTGTGATAAAACACTTACTAGAAAGCGGCAGGGTCTGTTTGTGTCTGTTTCACTCCCCTCTGGTTATTCCCTTAAAGGCACCCTAATACCAGGACTTGCCCCTTCACAGGTGTTATAGATGCCCCAAAAGGCCAAAATAAAAATCAGAATAGTGCAATACTCCTCATCAAGTCCCAATCAGAGGTTTGGAAAGTATCTGTTTAGGGAGATTTTTTTTGTAAAGTGATTGACTCTACGGGGCACAATGAGGTGTGTATACTTTTGCTATTCATGATCCATGAAGCTCCAGAATCACAAACTGTTGTCAGACTTTGCAGTCGCATCCTGCGGTCCCGGGTTACTCCACTCCCTCCTCTCCATGAATATCTATACACAGTAAAGCCTCTTTCACACGCCTGTGAAAAACCACGGACGTGTCAAAGGTGCGTTTTGGCCTCCGTGAGCCGTGTTTATGGCTCACATGTGTTATCCGTGATAACACACGGAGAACGGACACTTTCTACTCACCTGTCCCTAAAGGCCTAAAACAGATGGAGGGGATATGAAAGCAGCGGCTGACAACAAAAGGCTTGTTTGTGGTCTGTAACCATGGAGACAAATGTATACATAGAGCTGTGGATTTATAATCTGTTTACAATGCGGCTTCATTATTTCAGATGCAATAGAAGGAATTGTTTGCAGGAGAGTATTTGGGTTGGACTGTGATAAGGCTTTGTACTGTGCCCTCCCTATGCTTTGCCCGATGCACCCCAGATTATGCCAGCGTCTTTGTTTCCACTATGGTGTGTAGCATTCATCAGCCGTCATGCATTGCGCGGGCTCCGTCAGGACCCTGTAATCCATTTAATTCCCGCTACTTCTATCTCTTCCAGCGCTGCGCCTGCCCTCTGCATTCACCAGATATCAGCCGCTTCAATAGACGCGCCGCGCTGCTTTGTGTCGCGCTCTATCCTCTTTAGGATCCTAAGCGCTGCTATGATAGCTTGCCTTAATCTGCTTTTCTTCTGGGCTGAACATGACCATGGCATAATCCCTCCTCACAGCGGCCGCCGCTCTCCAAGAGGTAATGCTCCTTATAAAAGCCGCCAGCTCCCCCGTCCCCCGCACAGGGCTCTATGGCACGGGGTGCAGCGGATCCCGCTCATCTCCAAATCACGATTCACTAGCCTCGAAATGTCTCCCTCTGATGGGGCATATCCCGATCTGTCATCTGTGGGTGATAATAGCAAAATGAAGACTGTCCTCCGCAATAGGGAATATCAAGAAATCCAGCTCCTTATTGTCTCCATATTTATATAATGTTTCTGGAAAACTTCGAGGCATAAACAAGAATGTTCCCATTCACAGACAGCATGCAGAGGCCATGAGAGTGCGAAGCATGTACAAGAATGTTCCCATTCACAGACAGCATGCAGAGGCCATGAAAGTGCGAAGCTTGTACAAGAATGTTCCCATTCACAGACAGCATGCAGAGGCCATGAAAGTGCGAAGCATGGACAAGAATGTTCCCATTCACAGACAGCATGCAGAGGCCATGAAAGTGCAAAGCATGTACAAAAATGTTCTCGTTCACAGACAGCATGCAGAGGCCTTGAAAGAGCGAAGCATGTACAAGAATGTTCCCATTCACAGACAGCATGCAGAGGCCATGAGAGTGCGAAGCATGAACAAGAATGTTCCCATTCACAGACAGCATGCAGAGGCCATGAAAGTGCGAAGCATGGACAAGAATGTTCCCATTCACAGACAGCATGCAGAGGCCTTGAAAGTGCGGAGCATGAACAAGAATGTTCTCGTTCACAGACAGCATGCAGAGGCCATGAGAGTGCGACGCATGTACAAGAATGTTCCCATTCACAGACAGCATGCAGAGGCCTTGAAAGTGCGAAGCATGGACAAGAATGTTCCCATTCACAGACAGCATGCAGAGGCCATGAAAGTGCGAAGCTTGTACAAGAATGTTCTCGTTCACAGACAGCATGCAGAGGCCATGAAAGTGCGAAGCATGTACAAGAATGTTCTCGTTCACAGACAGCATGCAGAGGCCATGAAAGTGCGAAGCATGAACAAGAATGTTCCCATTCACAGACAGCATGCAGAGGCCTTGAAAGCGCGGAGCATGAACAAGAATGTTCCCATTCACAGACAGCATGCAGAGGCCATGAAAGTGCGAAGCATGGACAAGAATGTTCCCATTCACAGACAGCATGCAGAGGCCATGAAAGTGCGACGCATGGACAAGAATGTTCCCATTCACAGACAGCATGCAGAGGCCATGAGAGTGCGAAGCATGAACAAGAATGTTCCCATTCACAGACAGCATGCAGAGGCCATGAAAGTGCGAAGCATGGACAAGAATGTTCCCATTCACAGACAGCATGCAGAGGCCATGAGAGTGCGAAGCATGATTAAGAATGTTCCCATTCACCGACAGCATGCAGAGGCCATGAAAGTGCAAAGCATGTACAAAAATGTTCTCGTTCACAGACAGCATGCAGAGGCCTTGAAAGTGCGAAGCATGAACAAGAATGTTCCCATTCACAGACAGCATGCAGAGGCCATGAGAGTGCGAAGCATGAACAAGAATGTTCCCATTCACCGACAGCATGCAGAGGCCATGAAAGTGCAAAGCATGTACAAAAATGTTCTCGTTCACAGACAGCATGCAGAGGCCTTGAAAGTGCGAAGCATGAACAAGAATGTTCCCATTCACAGACAGCATGCAGAGGCCATGAAAGTGCGAAGCATGTACAAAAATGTTCTCGTTCACAGACAGCATGCAGAGGCCTTGAAAGTGCGAAGCATGGACAAGAATGTTCCCATTCACAGACAGCATGCAGAGGCCATGAAAGTGCGAAGCATGTACAAGAATGTTCTCGTTCACAGACAGCATGCAGAGGCCATGAAAGTGCGAAGCATGAACAAGAATGTTCCCATTCACAGACAGCATGCAGAGGCCTTGAAAGCGCGGAGCATGAACAAGAATGTTCCCATTCACAGACAGCATGCAGAGGCCATGAAAGTGCGAAGCATGGACAAGAATGTTCCCATTCACAGACAGCATGCAGAGGCCATGAAAGTGCGACGCATGGACAAGAATGTTCCCATTCACAGACAGCATGCAGAGGCCATGAGAGTGCGAAGCATGAACAAGAATGTTCCCATTCACAGACAGCATGCAGAGGCCATGAAAGTGCGAAGCATGGACAAGAATGTTCCCATTCACAGACAGCATGCAGAGGCCTTGAAAGTGCGGAGCATGAACAAGAATGTTCTCGTTCACAGACAGCATGCAGAGGCCATGAGAGTGCGACGCATGTACAAGAATGTTCCCATTCACAGACAGCATGCAGAGGCCTTGAAAGTGCGAAGCATGGACAAGAATGTTCCCATTCACAGACAGCATGCAGAGGCCATGACAGTGCGAAGCTTGTACAAGAATGTTCTCGTTCACAGACAGCATGCAGAGGCCTTGACAGTGCGAAGCATGGACAAGAATGTTCCCATTCACAGACAGCATGCAGAGGCCTTGAAAGTGCTGAAAATGTATAAAATATGAGAGTAGATATCATTCATTAGGTGAAGGAGTCCCGGGGCTGCTCCTGTCCTGGACACTGATGATCTGATGCGGTGGCTTTATCTTTCTGGATGGGAGAAGGTGCGAGCATCTGTATTCCAGCCGGATAATCCGGACTAATGAATCATCTGTAATCCGGGGTCAGACAGAGTGCTGGGATCTCATGTCTGAAAAGTGTCTCTGGATTACGGTGGTGTAAACAGCAATAGTAGCTAAAAAACGGACCAGAAGAGAAGCTGCAGGACCCAAACACCCAATCTGAACAGGGTCCTGCAAAGCTCACGAGCTGGAGCAACAGCCGGACCAGGGGATGGGGGGGCAGCTCTGCTGCTGATCTCAGTGAAACGGGAAATTCTGCTGGACTCCTATGTGGAGTAGAGGGGGGTGACGGCTATCATACCTATCATACATATATTGATGGCTATCATACCTATCATACATATATTGACGGCTATCATACCTATCATACATATATTGAAGGCTATCATACCTATCATACATATATTGAAGGCTATCATACCTATTATACATATATTGACGGCTATCATACCTATCATACATATATTGACGGCTATCATACATATATTGACGGCTATCATACCTATCATACATATATTGACGGCTATCATACCTATCATACATATATTGACGGCTATCATACCTATCATACATATATTGAAGGCTATCATACCTATTATACATATATTGACGGCTATCATACCTATCATACATATATTGACGGCTATCATACATATATTGACGGCTATCATACCTATCATACATATATTGACGGCTATCATACCTATCATACATATATTGACGGCTATCATACCTATCATACATATATTGACGGCTATCATACCTTTTGAAATGGAAGGAAATTATTTTTACATATCCTAGTTACTAAAGTTGCCCTGAGTTCAGTCTGCAATCTTCACTCCATTCATTCATTTTCACTCTGTTTGTAGCTTGATCCAAGATTCATATTTTTATCTTGTGATCAGTAATATAGGCTGGATGTGAGCTCTGTGTGTCTCTCCCAGTAATATAGGCTGGATGTGAGGTCTGTGTGTCTCTCCCAGTAATATAGGCTGGATGTGAGCTCTGTGTGTCTCTCCCAGTAATATAGGCTGGATGTGAGGTCTGTGTGTCTCTCCCAGTAATATAGGCTGGATGTGAGGTCTGTGTATCTCTCCCAGTAATATAGGCTGGATGTGAGCTCTGTGTGTCTCTCCCAGTAATATAGGCTGGATGTGAGGTCTGTGTGTCTCTCCCAGTAATATAGGCTGGATGTGAGCTCTGTGTGTTTCTCCCAGTAATATAGGCTGGATGTGAGCTCTGTGTGTCTCTCCCAGTAATATAGGCTGGATGTGAGCACTGTGTGTCTCTCCCAGTAATATAGGCTGGATGTGAGGTCTGTGTGTCTCTCCCAGTAATATAGGCTGGATGTGAGCTCTGTGTGTCCCTCCCAGTAATATAGGCTGGATGTGAGCTCTGTGTGTCCCTCCCAGTAATATAGGCTGGATGTGAGCTCTGTGTGTCCCTCCCAGTAATATAGGCTGGATGTGAGGTCTGTGTGTCTCTCCCAGTAATATAGGCTGGATGTGAGCTCTGTGTGTCCCTCCCAGTAATATAGGCTGGATGTGAGGTCTGTGTGTCTCTCCCAGTAATATAGGCTGGATGTGAGGTCTGTGTGTCTCTCCCAGTAATATAGGCTGGATGTGAGCTCTGTGTGTCTCTCCCAGTAATATAGGCGGGATGTGAACTCTGTGTGTCTCTCCCAGTAATACAGGCTGGATGTGAGCTCTGTGTGTCTCTCCCAGTAATATAGGCTGGATGTGAGGTCTGTGTGTCTCTCCCAGTAATACAGGCTGGATGTGAGCTCTGTGTGTCTCTCCCAGTAATATAGGCTGGATGTGAGCTCTGTGTGTCTCTCCCAGTAATATAGGCTGGATGTGAGGTCTGTGTGTCTCTCCCAGTAATATAGGCTGGATGTGAGCCCTGTGTGTCTCTCCAGTAATATAGGCTGGATGTGAGGTATGTGTGTCTCTCCCAGTAATATAGGCGGGATGTGAGCTCTGTGTGTCTCTCCCAGTAATATAGGATGGATGTGAGCTCTGTGTGTCTCTCCCAGTAATATAGGCGGGATGTGAGCTCTGTGGGTCTCTCCCAGTAATATAGGCGGGATGGGAGCTCTGTGTGTCTCTCCCAGTAATATAGGCTGGATGTGAGGTCTGTGTGTGTCTCCCAGTAATATAGGCTGGATGTGAGGTCTGTGTGTCTCTCCCAGTAATATAGGCTGGATGTGAGCTCTGTGTGTCTCTCCCAGTAATATAGGCTGGATGTGAGGTCTGTGTGTCTCTCCCAGTAATATAGGCGGGATGTGAGCTCTGTGTGTCTCTCCCAGTAATATAGGCTGGATGTGAGCTCTGTGTGTCTCTCCCAGTAATATAGGCTGGATGTGAGCTGTGTGTGTCTCTCCCAGTAATATAGGCTGGATGTGAGCTCTGTGTGTCTCTGCCAGTAATATAGGCGGGATGTGAGCTCTGTGTGTCTCTCCCAGTAATATAGGCTGGATGTGAGCCCTGTGTGTCTCTGCCAGTAATATAGGCTGGATGTGAGCTCTGTGTGTCTCTCCCAGTAATATAGGCTGGATGTGAGCCCTGTGTGTCTCTCCCAGTAATATAGGCTGGATGTGAGCTCTGTGTGTCTCTGCCAGTAATATAGGCTGGATGTGAGCTCTGTGTGTCTCTCCCAGTAATATAGGCTGGATGTGAGCCCTGTGTGTCTCTCCCAGTAATATAGGCTGGATGTGAGCTCTGTGTGTCTCTACCTCTATTAAAGATTTGTTATTAATTTTTGTCTATATCTAGGGTACGTCTTTCATCGTTAGTTCACATACGGGACAGTATATATATTAGTTCACATACAGGACAGTATATATATTAGCTCACATACAGGACAGTATATATATTAGTTCACATACGGGACAGTAGATATATTAGTTCACATACAGGACAGTATATATATTAGCTCACATACAGGACAGTATATATATTAGTTCACATACAGGACAGTATATATATTTGCTCACATACAGGACAGTATATATATTTGCTCACATACAGGACAGTATATATATTTGCTCACATACAGGACAGTATATATATTAGTTCACATACAGGACAGTATATATATATTAGTTCACATACAGGACAGTATATATATATTAGTTCACATACAGGACAGTATATATATATTAGTTCACATACAGGACAGTATATATATATTAGTTCACATACAGGACAGTATATATATTTGCTCACATACAGGACAGTATATATATATATATATTAGTTCACATACAGGACAGTATATATATATATTAGTTCACATACAGGACAGTATATATATATTAGTTCACATACAGGACAGTATATATATATTAGTTCACATACAGGACAGTATATATATTTGCTCACATACAGGACAGTATATATATATATATTAGTTCACATACAGGACAGTATATATATATATTAGTTCACATACAGGACAGTATATATATTAGCTCACATACAGGACAGTATATATATTAGTTCACATACAGGACAGTATATATATTAGCTCACATACAGGACAGTATATATATTAGTTCACATACAGGACAGTATATATATTAGCTCACATACAGGACAGTATATATATTAGCTCACATACAGGACAGTATATATATTAGTTCACATACAGGACAGTATATATATTAGTTCACATACAGGACAGTATATATATATTAGTTCACATACAGGACAGTATATATATATTAGTTCACATACAGGACAGTATATATATATTAGTTCACATACAGGACAGTATATATATTTGCTCACATACAGGACAGTATATATATATATTAGTTCACATACAGGACAGTATATATATATATTAGTTCACATACAGGACAGTATATATATATTAGTTCACATACAGGACAGTATATATATATTTGCTCACATACAGGACAGTATATATATTAGCTCACATACAGGACAGTATATATATTAGTTCACATACAGGACAGTATATATATTAGCTCACATACAGGACAGTATATATATTAGTTCACATACAGGACAGTATATATATTAGCTCACATACAGGACAGTATATATATTAGCTCACATACAGGACAGTATATATATTAGTTCACATACAGGATAGTATATATATTAGCTCACATACAGGACAGTATATATATTAGTTCACATACAGGACAGTATATATATTAGTTCACATACAGGACAGTATATATATTTGCTCACATACAGGACAGTATATATATTTGCTCACATACAGGACAGTATATATATATTAGTTCACATACAGGACAGTATATATATATATTAGTTCACATACAGGACAGTATATATATATTAGTTCACATACAGGACAGTATATATATATTAGTTCACATACAGGACAGTATATATATATTAGTTCACATACAGGACAGTATATATATATTAGTTCACATACAGGACAGTATATATATTTGCTCACATACAGGACAGTATATATATATATTAGTTCACATACAGGACAGTATATATATATATATTAGTTCACATACAGGACAGTATATATATTAGTTCACATACAGGACAGTATATATATTAGCTCACATACAGGATAGTATATATATTAGCTCACATACAGGACAGTATATATATTAGCTCACATACAGGACAGTATATATATTAGTTCACATACAGGATAGTATATATATTAGTTCACATACAGGATAGTATATATTAGCTCTTATTAGCACATTAAAGCTGCATTATTTTTGCAAAAGTACTTGGCAAAGAAAACGACTTACAGATACGCTGCAACAGCAAAGTAACCTATTTTTTCTAATGAAGACTATTTAGGAAGTATCTTAAGGGGTGATATCTACTGATCAGTGGGAGTCCAACTGCTGGGACCTACACCAACCGTTAAAATGGGGACATTTTTCCACATTAGAAAGTGGAGCGACCGCCACTTCATTCTTTCTCGATGGGGCTGCTGGAAAAAGCTGAGCACAGCGCTTGGCAGCCCGCGGTCAATTATACCGACTGTTGCGCATTTCCAACAGGAATAAAGCTTCCCTTTCTCGCCAGAGGTCGCCCCCCACTGAGCAGTAAGTCATTTCCTATCCAGCAGAGAGGTAATACGTACCTTTGTTTTCATCTGACAACTCCTTTAGCATTTTATTTTGTATGCAAATGTAAAAACAATTGTGCAAAGGTGTATATAGCCATTAAAATGTTTCATGGTTTTAATTTCTAATCCTGTTGCGTATGATCATTGGGCATTATATGACTGGTGTGGAAGAGGGGGCATTGTAAGATAGATAGAGGGGGCATTGTAAGATAGATAGAGGGGGCATTGTAAGATAGATAGAGGGGGCATTGGAAGCGAGGCAGAGGGGCATTGGATGAGAGACAGAGGGGGCATTGGAAGAGAGGCAGAGGGGCATTGGAAGCGAGGCAGAGGGGGCATTGGATGAGAGGCAGAGGGGCCATTGGAAGAGAGGCAGAGGGGCCATTGGAAGAGAGGCAGAGGGGCATTGGAAGAGAGGCAGAGGGGGCATTGGAAGAGAAGCAGAGGGGCATTGGAAGCGAGGCAGAGGGGCATTGGAAGAGAGGCAGAGGGGGCATTGGAAGAGAGGCAGAGGGGGCATTGGAAGAGAGGCAGAGGGGCCATTGGAAGAGAGACAGAGGGGCCATTGGAAGAGAGGCAGAGGGGCATTGGAAGAGAGGCAGAGGGGGCATTGGAAGAGAGGCAGAGGGGCCATTGGAAGAGAGGCAGAGGGGGCATTGGAAAAGAGGCAGAGGGGCCATTGGAAGAGAGGCAGAGGGGCCATTGGAAGAGAGGCAGAGGGGCCATTGGAAGAGAGGCAGAGGGGGCATTGGAAGAGAGACAGAGGGGCATTGGAAGCGAGGCAGAGGGGCATTGGAAGAGAGGCAGAGGGGGCATTGGAAGAGAGGCAGAGGGGGCATTGGAAGAGAGGCAGAGGGGGCATTGGAAGAGAGGCAGAGGGGCATTAGAAGAGAGGCAGAGGGGGCATTGGAAGAGAGGCAAAGGGGCATTGGAAGCGAGGCAGAGGGGCCATTGGAAGAGAGACAGAGGGGCCATTGGAAGAGAGGCAGAGGGGCATTGGAAGAGAGGCAGAGGGGGCATTGGAAGAGAGGCAGAGGGGGCATTGGAAAAGAGGCAGAGGGGCCATTGGAAGAGAGGCAGAGGGGCCATTGGAAGAGAGGCAGAGGGGGCATTGGAAGAGAGACAGAGGGGGCATTGGAAGAGAAGCAGAGGGGCATTGGAAGCGAGGCAGAGGGGCATTGGAAGAGAGGCAGAGGGGGCATTGGAAGAGAGGCAGAGGGGGCATTGGAAGAGAGGCAGAGGGGCCATTGGAAGAGAGACAGAGGGGCCATTGGAAGAGAGGCAGAGGGGCATTGGAAGAGAGGCAGAGGGGGCATTGGAAGAGAGGCAGAGGGGGCATTGGAAGAGAGGCAGAGGGACCATTGGAAGAGAGGCAGAGGGGGCATTGGAAAAGAGGCAGAGGGGCCATTGGAAGAGAGGCAGAGGGGCCATTGGAAGAGAGGCAGAGGGGGCATTGGAAGACAGACAGAGGGGCATTGGAAGCGAGGCAGAGGGGCATTGGAAGAGAGGCAGAGGGGGCATTGGAAGAGAGGCAGAGGGGGCATTGGAAGAGAGGCAGAGGGGGCATTGGAAGAGAGGCAGAGGGGCATTAGAAGAGAGGCAGAGGGGGCATTGGAAGAGAGGCAGAGGGGCCATTGGAAGAGAGGCAGAGGGGGCATTGGAAGAGAGACAGAGGGGGCATTGGAAGAGAAGCAGAGGGGCATTGGAAGCGAGGCAGAGGGGCATTGGATGAGAGGCAGAGGGGCCATTGGAAGAGAGGCAGAGGGGGCATTGGAAGAGAAGCAGAGGGGCATTGGAAGCGAGGCAGAGGGGCATTGGAAAAGAGGCAGAGGGGCCATTGGAAGAGAGGCAGAGGGGCCATTGGAAGAGAGGCAGAGGGGGCATTGGAAGAGAGACAGAGGGGGCATTGGAAGAGAAGCAGAGGGGCATTGGAAGCGAGGCAGAGGGGCATTGGAAGAGAGGCAGAGGGGGCATTGGAAGAGAGGCAGAGGGGGCATTGGAAGAGAGGCAGAGGGGGCATTGGAAGAGAGGCAGAGGGGGCATTGGAAGAGAGGCAGAGGGGCATTGGATGAGAGACAGAGGGGGCATTGGAAGAGAGGCAGAGGGGCCATTGGAAGAGAGGCAGAGGGGCCATTGGATGAGAGGCAGAGGGGGCATTGGAAGAGAGGCAGAGGGGCCATTGGAAGAGAGACAGAGGGGCCATTGGAAGAGAGGCAGAGGGGCCATTGGAAGAGAGGCAGAGGGGCCATTGGAAGAGAGGCAGAGGGGCCATTGGGAGAGAGGCAGAGGGGGCATTGGGAGAGAGGCAGAGGGGGCATTGGAAGAGAGGCAGAGGGACCATTGGAAGAGAGACAGAGGGGCCATTGGATGAGAGGCAGAGGGGCCATTGGAAGAGAGACAGAGGGGCCATTGGAAGAGAGGCAGAGGGGCCATTGGAAGAGAGACAGAGGGGCCATTGGATGAGAGGCAGAGGGGCCATTGGAAGAGAGGCAGAGGGGCCATTGGAAGAGAGACAGAGGGGCCTTTGGATGAGAGGCAGAGGGGCCATTGGAAGAGAGACAGAGGGGCCATTGGATGAGAGGCAGAGGGGCCATTGGAAGAGAGGCAGAGGGGCCATTGGAAGAGAGGCAGAGGGGCCATTGGAAGAGAGGCAGAGGGGCCATTGGAAGAGAGGCAGAGGGGCCATTGGAAGAGAGACAGAGGGGCCATTGGATGAGAGGCAGAGGGGCCATTGGAAGAGAGGCAGAGGGGCCATTGGAAGAGAGGCAGAGGGGCCATTGGAAGAGAGGCAGAGGGGCCATTGGAAGAGAGGCAGAGGGGCCATTGGAAGAGAGGCAGAAGGGGCATTGGAAGAGAGGCAGAGGGGGCATTGGGAGAGAGGCAGAGGGGCCATTGGATGAGAGGCAGAGGGGCCATTGGAAGAGAGACAGAGGGGCCATTGGATGAGAGGCAGAGGGGCCATTGGAAGAGAGACAGAGGGGCCATTGGAAGAGAGGCAGAGGGACCATTGGAAGAGAGGCAGAGGGGCCATTGGATGAGAGGCAGAGGGGCCATTGGATGAGAGGCAGAGGGGCCATTGGAAGAGAGGCAGAGGGGCCATTGGAAGAGAGACAGAGGGGCCATTGGATGAGAGGCAGAGGGGCCATTGGAAGAGAGGCAGAGGGGCCATTGGAAGAGAGGCAGAGGGGCCATTGGAAGAGAGGCAGAGGGGCCATTGGAAGAGAGACAGAGGGGCCATTGGAAGAGAGACAGAGGGGCCTTTGGATGAGAGGCAGAGGGGCCATTGGAAGAGAGACAGAGGGGCCATTGGATGAGAGGCAGAGGGGCCATTGGAAGAGAGGCAGAGGGGCCATTGGAAGAGAGGCAGAGGGGCCATTGGGAGAGAGGCAGAGGGGGCATTGGGAGAGAGGCAGAGGGGGCATTGGGAGAGAGGCAGAGGGGGCATTGGGAGAGAGGCAGAGGGGGCATTGGAAGAGAGGCAGAGGGGGCATTGGAAGAGAGGCAGAGGGGGCATTGGAAGAGAGGCAGAGGGGGCATTGGAAGAGAGGCAGAGGGGCCATTGGAAGAGAGGCAGAGGGGGCATTGGAAGAGAGGCAGAGGGGGCATTGGAAGAGAGGCAGAGGGGCCATTGGAAGAGAGGCAGAGGGGCCATTGGAAGAGAGGCAGAGGGGCCATTGGAAGAGAGGCAGAGGGGCCATTGGAAGAGAGGCAGAGGGGCCATTGGATGAGAGGCAGAGGGGCCATTGGATGAGAGGCAGAGGGGCCATTGGATGAGAGGCAGAGGGGCCATTGGATGAGAGGCAGAGGGGCCATTGGATGAGAGGCAGAGGGGCCATTGGATGAGAGGCAGAGGGGCCATTGGAAGAGAGGCAAAGGGGCCATTGGAAGAGAGGCAGAGGGGGCATTGGAAGAGAGGCAGAGGGGGCATTGGAAGAGAGGCAGAGGGGCATTGGATGAGGGGCCATTGGAAGAGAGGCAGAGGGGCCATTGGGAGAGAGGCAGAGGGGGCATTGGGAGAGAGGCAGAGGGGGCATTGGAAGAGAGACATAGGGGGCATTGGAAGAGAGGCAGAGGGGGCATTGGAAGAGAAGCAGAGGGGGCATTGGAAGAGAGGCAGAGGGGGCATTGGAAGAGAGGCAGAGGAGCCATTGGATGAGAGGCAGAGGGGCCATTGGATGAGAGGCAGAGGGGCCATTGGATGAGAGGCAGAGGGGGCATTGGAAGAGAGGCAGAGGGGCCATTGGAAGAGAGGCAGAGGGGGCATTGGAAGAGAGGCAGAGGGGCCATTGGATGAGAGGCAGAGGAGGGATTGGAAGAGAGGCAGAGGGGCCATTGGAAGAGAGGCAGAGGGGCCATTGGAAGAGAGGCAGAGGGGGCATTGGAAGAGAGGCAGAGGGGCCATTGGAAGAGAGGCAGAGGGGGCATTGGAAGAGAGGCAGAGGGGGCATTGGAAGAGAGGCAGAGGGGCCATTGGATGAGAGGCAGAGAGGCCATTGGATGAGAGGCAGAGGGGCCATTGGATGAGAGGCAGAGGGGCCATTGGAAGAGAGGCAGAGGGGCCATTGGATGAGAGGCAGAGGGGCATTGGATGAGAGGCAGAGGGGCCATTGGAAGAGAGGCAGAGGGGCCATTGGAAGAGAGGCAGAGGGGGCATTGGAAGAGAGGCAGAAGGGGCATTGGAAGAGAGGCAGAGGGGCCATTGGAAGAGAGGCAGAGGGGGCATTGGAAGAGAGGCAGAGGGGGCATTGGAAGAGAGGCAGAGGGGCCATTGGATGAGAGGCAGAGGGGCCATTGGATGAGAGGCAGAGGGGCCATTGGATGAGAGGCAGAGGGGCCATTGGATGAGAGGCAGAGGGGCCATTGGATGAGAGGCAGAGGGGCCATTGGATGAGAGGCAGAGGGGCCATTGGATGAGAGGCAGAGGGGCCATTGGAAGAGAGGCAGAGGGGCCATTGGATGAGAGGCAGAGGGGCCATTGGAAGAGAGGCAGAGGGGGCATTGGAAGAGAGGCAGAGGGGCCATTGGATGAGAGGCAGAGGGGCCATTGGATGAGAGGCAGAGGGGCCATTGGAAGAGAGGCAGAGGGGCCATTGGAAGAGAGGCAGAGGGGCCATTGGAAGAGAGGCAGAGGGGCCATTGGAAGAGAGGCAGAGGGGCCATTGGAAGAGAGGCAGAGGGGGCATTGGAAGAGAGGAAGAGGGGCCATTGGATGAGAGGCAGAGGGGCCATTGGATGAGAGGCAGAGGGGGCATTGGAAGAGAGGCAGAGGGGCATTGGAAGAGAGGCAGGGGGGGCATTGGAAGAGAGGCAGAGGGGCCATTGGAAGAGAGGCAGAGGGGGCATTGGAAGAGAGGCAGAGGGGGCATTGGAAGATAGGCAGAGGGGGCATTGGAAGAGAGGCAGAGGGGCCATTGGAAGAGAGGCAGAGGGGGCATTGTAAGATAGATAGAGGGGGCATTGGAAGAGAGGCAGAGGGGCCATTGGATGAGAGGCAGAGGGGCATTGGAAGAGAGGCAGAGGGGGCATTGGAAGAGAGGCAGGGGGGGCATTGGAAGAGAGGCAGAGGGGCCATTGGAAGAGAGGCAGAGGGGGCATTGGAAGAGAGGCAGAGGGGGCATTGGAAGAGAGGCAGAGGGGGCATTGGAAGAGAGGCAGAGGGGCCATTGGAAGAGAGGCAGAGGGGGCATTGTAAGATAGATAGAGGGGGCATTGGAAAAGAGGCAGAGGGGCCATTGGATGAGAGGCAGAGGGGCATTGGAAGAGAGGCAGAGGGGGCATTGGAAGAGAGGCAGGGGGGGCATTGGAAGAGAGGCAGAGGGGCCATTGGAAGAGAGGCAGAGGGGGCATTGGAAGAGAGGCAGAGGGGGCATTGGAAGAGAGGCAGGGGGGGCATTGGAAGAGAGGCAGAGGGGCCATTGGAAGAGAGGCAGAGGGGCCATTGGAAGAGAGGCAGAGGGGGCATTGGAAGAGAGGCAGAGGGGGCATTGGAAGAGAGGCAGAGGGGCCATTGGAAGAGAGGCAGAGGGGGCATTGTAAGATAGATAGAGGGGGCATTGGAAGAGAGCCAGAGGGGCCATTGGATGAGAGGCAGAGGGGCATTGGAAGAGAGGCAGAGGGGGCATTGGAAGAGAGGCAGAGGGGCCATTGGAAAAGAGGCAGAGGGGCCATTGGATGAGAGGCAGAGGGGCCATTGGAAGAGAGGCAGAGGGGGCATTGTAAGATAGATAGAGGGGGCATTGGAAGAGAGGCAGAGGGGCCATTGGATGAGAGGCAGAGGGGCATTGGAAGAGAGGCAGAGGGGCCATTGGAAGAGAGGCAGAGGGGGCATTGGAAGAGAAGCAGAGGGGCCATTGGAAGAGAGGCAGAGGGGCCATTGGAAGAGAGGCAGAGGGGGCATTGGAAGATAGATAGAGGGGGCATTGGAAGAGAGGCAGAGGGGCCATTGGATGAGAGGCAGAGGGGCATTGGAAGAGAGGCAGAGGGGCCATTGGATGAGAGGCAGAGGGGGCATTGGAAGAGAGGCAGAGGGGCCATTGGAAGAGAGGCAGAGGGGCCATTGGAAGAGAGGCAGAGGGGCCATTGGAAGAGAGGCAGAGGGGCCATTGGAAGAGAGGCAGAGGGGCCATTGGAAGAGAGGCATAGGGGCCATTGGAAGAGAGGCAGAGGGGCCATTGGAAGAGAGGCAGAGGGGCATTGGAAGAGAGGCAGAGGGGCCATTGGAAGAGAGGCAGAGGGGCCATTGGAAGAGAGGCAGAGGGGCCATTGGAAGAGAGGCAGAGGGGCCATTGGAAGAGAGGCAGAGGGGCCATTGGAAGAGAGGCAGAGGGGCCATTGGAAGAGAGGCAGAGGGGCCATTGGAGAGAGGCAGAGGGGCCATTGGGAGAGAGGCAGAGGGGCCATTGGAAGAGAGGCAGAGGGGGCATTGGAAGAGAGGCAGATGGGGCATTGGAAGAGAGGCAGAGGGGCCATTGGAAGAGAGGCAGAGGGGCCATTGGAAGAGAGGCAGAGGGGCCATTGGAAGAGAGGCAGAGGGGCCATTGGAAGAGAGGCAGAGGGGCCATTGGAAGAGAGGCAGAGGGGCCATTGGAAGAGAGGCAGAGGGGCCATTGGAAGAGAGGCAGAGGGGCCATTGGGAGAGAGGCAGAGGGGCCATTGGGAGAGAGGCAGAGGGGCCATTGGAAGAGAGGCAGAGGGGGCATTGGAAGAGAGGCAGAGGGGGCATTGGAAGAGAGGCAGAGGGGGCATTGGAAGAGAGGCAGAGGGGGCATTGGAAGAGAGGCAGAGGGGCCATTGGAAGAGAGGCAGAGGGGGCCATTGGGAGAGAGGCAGAGGGGGCCATTGGAAGAGAGGCAGAGGGGCCATTGGAAGAGAGGCAGAGGGGCCATTGGGAGAGAGGCAGAGGGGCCATTGGGAGAGAGGCAGAGGGGCCATTGGAAGAGAGGCAGAGGGGGCATTGGAAGAGAGGCAGAGGGGGCATTGGAAGAGAGGCAGAGGGGGCATTGGAAGAGAGGCAGAGGGGCCATTGGAAGAGAGGCAGAGG
The DNA here is from genome assembly GCF_048569485.1 of Anomaloglossus baeobatrachus. Taxonomy (NCBI): domain Eukaryota; kingdom Metazoa; phylum Chordata; class Amphibia; order Anura; family Aromobatidae; genus Anomaloglossus; species Anomaloglossus baeobatrachus. The sequence continues at coordinate 13,440,188 of NC_134359.1, read as the reverse complement.
GGCCATTGGAAGAGAGGCAGAGGGGGCATTGGAAGAGAGGCAGAGGGGGCATTGGAAGAGAGGCAGAGGGGCCATTGGAAGAGAGGCAGAGGGGGCCATTGGGAGAGAGGCAGAGGGGGCCATTGAGAGAGAGGCAGAGCATTGGAAGAGAGGCAGAGGGGGCATTGGAAGAGAGGCAGAGGGGCCATTGGAAGAGAGGCAGAGGGGCCATTGGGAGAGAGGCAGAGGGGGCCATTGGGAGAGAGGCAGAGGGGGCATTGGAAGAGAGGCAGAGGGGGCATTGGAAGAGAGGCAGAGGGGGCATTGGAAGAGAGGCAGAGGGTTTATGGGGCACTAGGACCAGGTGCAGTTTCCACTTTTGGGCGCTCTTTCCCCTGTAGTTACATTGCTCTGCAGCTGATCGCTTTTAGCTGCACAATTGAAGTAAAATAAGAGGAAATTACATGAAGGGAAATTCCATCATCTGCTGTCATTAGTCAGATGTTCATAAAAGAATATCCGACAAATGAGCTGCAGGAATAAAGCCGCCTCAGCGCTGTATGACTGCACCGCTACGATACTACATGCCGGAAGACATTTTGCTAATGACAGAATATTGGTCAATTACTTGTAAATTAATTCCCGGTGACTGCGTCATTGTAGGTGTAAGCTATACTTTGGAAATATTTGCATACCTTTTAAATGTATTTATTTTGATATAACCTGTGGTGTTACATAGCTGCTGATCTTATTGAGAAATGTGAGGGTCTTCCCAGCTCTGACCGAGTCTGGAGGGTCTCAGATTTGAAGCCTTGACCCCAACCAGCTTTACTTTGTAGTCGAAACTTCAATGTGACAGCACGAGATCCTCAAGGGCCAAGAGCAGGGACGAATCCTTAAACTCACTGACCCCAATATAAAATCTGAACTATGACCCCTCCGTACCTTGCACCATTCACTATTTTTGTATCTTCGCCCCCCCTTAGGAGCTAGCACCTGGGTTTTTACCTCTGCAGTTATAGCATCTTCACATGTGGACAAAGCCCCACAAAGGTCACTGAAATAACTTGAAGCTGATAAAAGCAATTTTCAACTAATGAGAATCCTACTCCTCACTGATGAGGGGCAACACCCCGGAACAGCGGTCTGTGGATGGATACCTGGCCTTGGTATTTCCCATCTCATATCTTTAAACTCGTCAAGAGCTGGATATTGACTCAAAGGGCCACTTAATATGGTGGTTATGGTGGTCTCCTAAAAAGAGACCCTCCTTGGCTGGGTTCTTCCTGGAGGGATATCTGGTTATTTTCCGTGTCGAGACTCCTAACAGAGGCTCCACGGACCTTTTTTGATTTGCATACGTCCCAGGGGGCAATGCACCTAGGATTTCACTGTGTTGAGCGCCTTTGCTGGCTGCCGGCAGTGTTTTCTCTGGCTGGTCTCCCCGAGATCAGTGATTGTTTTGTGATGAAGTCCACTTTGGCCCAGACAGCGCCGGATACGATCTGACACTGATGGACCTTCATCTTGGAGCTGCCCTGGGCCCTTTGCTACCATTTGTATTATCTGTCTCTTCAATTTGTCATCAATGATCCTCTTGTCCGCGCCCGGTTATTTCGGCCACTGCCCCATAGACCTTACTCTTCTGAATACTATGTACAGCTGTAGTGACGGGAACATCAGGCCGCGTGGAGTCTTATAGCCTTTACTTCTAATGTGTTTGTCTATAATTCTCTTTGTAATCTCCTGACACAGCCTTCCTCAGCTTTCTTGGCTCCATGTTCAGTGTGGTACACTCTGTGATAACAAACAGCACAATGACTACTTTTCACCCTTTAAATAGGCAACTTATTAAATACAAAATGTACAGACACCTGGGATGCTAATCAGGACACTTCCCGGTCTAACATATCCCGATGGTCAAATTATTTTCAATCTCTACCATCATTTTTGGCCAGGCTGCTTTTACTAGTTGTTTTTATTCTTTACTGAACCAAGATTCAAAAGCAAAATCTGATTCTCTTTAGTTGATATTCAGTAAATTAACATTGAAAAGTAATAGTTATTTCAGTGACCATTGTGAGGGATTTCTTACTTTAACAGAAGGTACCAGTAATTCTGTCCACGTGTGTGCTCCTGGCCAAGAGAAGTCGCCCTCCATAAATGTCATGGTATTTGCTGTGTGCTATGGTTGTTACCGTCTGTCAGAGAATGCTGGGGGTAGTATTAGCACCCGGGTTTCTCCGAAAATAAGACAGGGTCTCACATTATCTTTTGCTCTATTAGTTTGAGCTTATTTTCAGGGGATGTCTTATTTTTTCCATGAAGAACAATCCACATTTATTCTTGACTAAAAAAAAAATCAACATTTTATTTAGTCATATGAAAAAGTTTGTGCACCCCTATTAATGTTACCCTTTTTTCTTTATAACAATTTGGGTTTTTGCTATTTCAGTTTCATATATCTAATAACTGATGGACTGAGGAATATTTCTGGATTGAAATGAGGTTTATTGCACTAACAGAAAATGTGCAATCCGCATTTAAACAAAATTTGACCGGTGCAAAAGTATGGGCACCCTTATCAATTTCTTGATTTGAACACTCCTAACTACTTTTTACTGACTTACTGAAGCACTAAATTGGTTTTGTAACCTCATTGAGCTTTGAGCTTCATAGGCAGGTGTATCCAATCATGAGAAAAGGTATTTAAGGTGGCCACTTGCAAGTTGTTCTCCTATTTGAATCTCCTATAAAGAGTGGCATCATGGGCTCCTCAAAACAACTCTTAAATGATCTGAAAACAAAGATTATTCAACATAGTTGTTCAGGGGAAGGTACAAAAAGTTGTCTCAGAGATTTAAACTGTCAGTTTCCACTGTGAGGAACATAGTAAGGAAATGGAAGAACACAGGTACAGTTCTTGTTAAGCCCAGAAGTGGCAGGCCAACAAAAATATCAGAAAGGCAGAGAAGAAGAATGGTGAGAACAGTCAAGGACAATCCACAGACCAGCTCCAAAGACCTGCAGCATCATCTTGCTGCAGATGGTGTCAATGTGCATCGGTCAACAATACAGCGCACGTTGCACAAGGAGAAGCTGTATGGGAGAGTGATGCGAAAGAAGCCGTTTCTGCAAGCACGCCACAAACAGAGTCGCCTGAGGTATGCAAAAGCACATTTGGACAAGCCAGTTACATTTTGGAAGAAGGTCCTGTGGACTGATGAAACAAAGATTGAGTTGTTTGGTCATACAAAAAGGCGTTATGCATGGAGGCAAAAAAACACGGCATTCCAAGAAAAGCACTTGCTACCCACAGTAAAATTTGGTGGAGGTTCCATCATGCTTTGGGGCTGTGTGGCCAATGCCGGCACCGGGAATCTTGTTAAAGTTGAGGGTCGCATGGATTCAACTCAGTATCAGCAGATTCTTGACAATAATGTGCAAAAATCACTGACGAAGTTGAAGTTACGCAGGGGATGGATATTTCAGCAAGACAATGATCCAAAACACCGCTCCAAATCTACTCAGGCATTCATGCAGAGGAACAATTACAATGTTCTGGAATGGCCATCCCAGTCCCCAGACCTGAATATCATTGAAAATCTGTGGGATGATGTGAAGCGGCTGTCCATGCTCGGCGACCATCAAACTTAACTGAACTGGAATTGTTTTGTAAACAGGAATGGTCAAATCTACCTTCATCCAGGACCCAGGAACTCATTAAAAGCTACAGGAAGCGACTAGAGGCTGTGATTTTTGCAAAAGGAGGATCTACAAAATATTAATGTCACTTTTATGTTGAGGTGCCCATACTTATGCACCAGTCAAATTTTGTTTAAATGCGGATTGCACATTTTCTGTTAGTACAATAAACCTCATTTCAATCCAAAAATATTACTCAGTCCATCAGTTATTAGACATATGAGACTGAAAAAGCAAAAACCCAAATTGTTATAAAGAAAAAAGGTTCACATTAATAGGGGTGCCCAAACTTTTTCATATGACTGTAAATACAATCATATCACATTCTGTAACATCATCATAACTCTCCAAACCCTGTGTATAACTTTTAAATATATATATATATATATATATATATATACAGTGCCTACAAGTAGTATTCAACCCCCTGCAGATTTAGCAGGTTTGATAAGATGCAAATAAGTTAGAGCCTGCAAACTTCAAAGAAGGGCAGGATTTATTAACAGATGCATAAATCTTACAAACCAACAAGTTATGTTGCTCAGTTAAATTTTAATAAATTTTCAACATAAAAGTGTGGGTCAATTATTATTCAACCCCTAGGTTTAATATTTTGTGGAATAACCCTTGTTTGCAATTACAGCTAATAATCGTCTTTTATAAGACCTGATCAGGCCGGCACAGGTCTCTGGAGTTATCTTGGCCCACTCCTCCATGCAGATCTTCTCCAAGTTATCTAGGTTCTTTGGGTGTCTCATGTGGACTTTAATCTTGAGCTCCTTCCACAAGTTTTTAATTGGGTTAAGGTCAGGAGACTGACTAGGCCACTGCAACACCTTGATTTTTTCCCTCTTGAACCAGGCCTTGGTTTTCTTGGCTGTGTGCTTTGGGTCGTTGTCTTGTTGGAAGATGAAATGACGACCCATCTTAAGATCCTTGATGGAGGAGCGGAGGTTCTTGGCCAAAATCTCCAGGTAGGCCGTGCTATCCATCTTCCCATGGATGCGGACCAGATGGCCAGGCCCCTTGGCTTAGAAACAGCCCCACAGCATGATGCTGCTACCACCATGCTTGACTGTAGGGATGGTATTCTTGGGGTCGTATGCAGTGCCATCCAGTCTCCAAACGTCACGTGTGTGGTTGGCACCAAAGATCTCGATCTTGGTCTCATCAGACCAGAGAACCTTGAACCAGTCTGTCTCAGAGTCCTCCAAGTGATCATGAGCAAACTGTAGACGAGCCTTGACATGACGCTTTGAAAGTAAAGGTACCTTACGGGCTCGTCTGGAACGGAGACCATTGCGGTGGAGTACGTTACTTATAGTATTGACTGAAACCAATGTCCCCACTGCCATGAGATCTTCCCGGAGCTCCTTCCTTGTTGTCCTTGGGTTAGCCTTGACTCTTCGGACAAGCCTGGCCTCGGCACGGGTGGAAACTTTCAAAGGCTGTCCAGGCCGTGGAAGGCTAACAGTAGTTCCATAAGCATTCCACTTCCGGATGATGCCCCCAACAGTGGAGACAGGTAGGCCCAACTCCTTGGAAAGGGTTTTGTACCCCTTGCCAGCCTTGTGACCCTCCACGATCTTGTCTCTGATGGCCTTGGAATGCTCCTTTGTCTTTCCCATGTTGACCAAGTATGAGTGCTGTTCACAAGTTTGGGGAGGGTCTTAATTAGTCAGAAAAGGCTGGAAAAAGAGATAATTAATCCAAACATGTGAAGCTCATTGTTCTTTGTGCCTGAAATACTTCTTAATACTTTAGGGGAACCAAACAGAATTCTGGTGGATTGAGGGGTTGAATAATAAATGACCCTCTGAATAAACTTTTCACAATTTAAAAAAAAAGAAAGAAATAACATTCTTTTTTGCTGCATTTCACACTTCCAGGCTGATCTACAGTCCAAATGTCACAATGCCAAGTTATTCCGAATGTGTAAACCTGCTAAATCTGCAGGGGGTTGAATACTACTTGTAGGCACTGTGTGTATATATATTATATATATATTATATATATATATATACACACACACACATGTATATATACACACAAATATACAGACACATACACACACACACCACACATATATACACACACATATATACATACACACTGGCTTGTTGCAGATGCATACCAGCCTGTCTCCTTTTCAGATTTAAACGGGCTTTACACGCTACGATTTTGCTACAGTGATCTCGTTGGGGTCACGGCCGCTGTAGCGATCTCGTTGTGTGTGACTCCAAGGAGCGATTTTGGATCGTTGTAAAAACGTCCAAAATCGCTCCTCGTTGACATGGGGGTCCGCTCCCAATTATCGATACTATCGCTTTCCCGTTGTTGATCCTCGTCCCTGCGGCAGCACACATCGCTGTGTGTGACCCCCATAGGAACGAGGAACATCTCCTACCTGCCGCCGGCCATAATGCGGAAGGAAGGAGGTGGGCGGGATGTTTCTCCCGCTCATCTCCGCCCCTCCGCTTTCATTGGGCGGCCACTCAGTGACGTCGCTGTGACGCCGAGCGGACCGCCCCCTTAGAAAGGAGGCGGTACGCCTGTCACAGCGACATCGCTATGCAGGTAAGTATGTGGGACGCGGGTGCGCGATTTTGTGCGCGACGGGCAGCGATATGCCCGTTTCGCACAAACAATGGGGGCGGGTCGCATGCTAGCGATATCGGGACAAATATCGAAGCGTGTAAAGCCACCCTTAGACTCCTGAAATCAAGAGATCTCTAGTAACATCATGGTCACATAACCATGATGTCATAAAGGTCCTTAAGCAGTCTTACTATATCAGGATAGAAACGATGGGGGCACTAAGAGAATGGGGGTCCTGTGAAAGTGCCCAGTTTACTCTCCCTTCCCCCCAATGCCAGTCCTGTCTCCTGTTCAGTTCTTTTAGACTCCTGCAATTAGGAGACCTTTGGTTACATCATGTCATTGGCGCTATGATTGTGAAGTCACCAAAGGTCCTTAAAGAATCTGAACCTTGAAATACAAACACTGGGGTCCCTAAGAGAGTGGGGGCCCTGAGAAATTATGCAGTTTGACTCCCCCTAATGCCGGCCCTAGCTGTAATTAGAAAACTACAACTTTAGCTGCACACTAAAAAGCTAACAATGAATAAGGGAACTCTGGTACTGCATTACTGCTTTTAGAATATTTGAAAAAAGAGATATTTAGCTTATGTATTGGCCAATGCACATCAGCCCGGTCAGCACGGCAAGGTGATCTTTATATACTGGGACTCCAACTTGAAATGCCACTATCTTGGTAAAAAACCTACATATCTAGGCAGCCAGACTCCTGCTATAAAGGGGAATGGACACAGCCTGGGTACAGGGCGGAGTGCTTAATCAGAAAGAAATGCACTACAAATATATCAAAAAGACTAACGCGCACATCCAACAGGTGTGAATAGGTGCCAGCTGAAAACACATAACTACAAAACATATACAGCTGCACACTAAAACGTTAACATTGTATAAGGAAACTCTGGTATTGCATTACTGTATAGGAATATTTGAAAAAAAGCTTTTTGATATATTTGTAGTGCATTTCTTTCTGATTAAGCACTTTAACCTGCAACCAGGCTGTGTCCATTCCCCTTCATAGCAGGAGTCTAGTTGCCCAGATATGTAGATTTGTAACCCAGATAATGGCATTTCAAGTTAGGGTTCTGGTTTATAAAAGATCACCTTGTCGTGGTTATCGGGCTCACATGCATTGGTCAATGCATAAGCTAAATATCTTTTTTTTTTTATTTTTATTTATTTTTTTTCTTTCAAATATTCCTATAGCAGTAATGCAATATCAGAGTTCCCTTATTCATTGTTAGCATTCTAGAGTGCAGCTGTATGTGTTTTGTAGTTATAATAGGTTTTCAGCTGGCAACTGTTCACACCTGTTGGATGTTCGGGTTAGTCTTTTTGATATATTTGTACTAACTGTGACTAGGGTTTATTTTTGGAGTAGGGCTTGTATTTCAAACATACTCCAAAAATCCTGTAAAATCATGCTTAGGGCTTATTACTAGAAGGAAAGCCAGTAATTACAGGAAACATGCAGCGGTATATACCACACCTCGGTGATGTTGAGGGGAATCAACTTCAGTCTCTGCTTGTGACTGTGACCTGGTTACAGGTGGAAATTTGCACTTAATAACAGTTCACGCACCCCACATGTTTCACACTTACTAATGTAATGCAGAGGACAAAATACCAGTGTGAACGTCTCCTATGTCCTTCTTTGAGTGCATTAATTGTGTATTATCATCAAGATTTGTGCTAGTGAGTGTGCACTGTAATGTAAGCGTAGAGTGAGCGTGCACTGTAATGTAAGCGTAGAGTGAGCGTGCACTGTAATGTAAGCGTAGAGTGAGCGTGCACTGTAATGTAAGCGTAGAGTGAGCGTGCACTGTAATGTAAGCGTAGAGTGAGCGTGCACTGTAATGTAAGTGTAGAGTGAGCGTGCACTGTAATGTAAGCGTAGAGTGAGCGTGCACTGTAATGTAAGCGTAGAGTGAGCGTGCACTGTAATGTAAGCGTAGAGTGAGCGTGCACTGTAATGTAAGCGTAGAGTGAGCGTGCACTGTAATGTAAGCGTAGAGTGAGCGTGCACTGTAATGTAAGTGTAGAGTGAGCGTGCACTGTAATGTAAGCGTAGAGTGAGCGTGCACTGTAATGTAAGCGTAGAGTGAGCGTGCACTGTAATGTAAGCGTAGAGTGAGCGTGCACTGTAATGTAAGCGTAGAGTGAGCGTGCACTGTAATGTAAGCGTAGAGTGAGCGTGCACTGTAATGTAAGTGTAGAGTGAGCGTGCACTGTAATGTAAGCGTAGAGTGAGCGTGCACTGTAATGTAAGCGTAGAGTGAGCGTGCACTGTAATGTAAGCGTAGAGTGAGCGTGCACTGTAATGTAAGCGTAGAGTGAGCGTGCACTGTAATGTAAGCGTAGAGTGAGCGTGCACTGTAATGTAAGCGTAGAGTGAGCGTGCACTGTAATGTAAGTGTAGAGTGAGCGTGCACTGTAATGTAAGCGTAGAGTGAGCGTGCACTGTAATGTAAGCGTAGAGTGAGCGTGCACTGTAATGTAAGCGTAGAGTGAGCGTGCACTGTAATGTAAGCGTAGAGTGAGCGTGCACTGTAATGTAAGTGTAGAGTGAGTGTGCACTGTAATGTAAGTGTAGAGTGAGCGTGCACTGTAATGTAAGCGTAGAGTGAGCGTGCACTGTAATGTAAGTGTAGAGTGAGTGTGCACTGTAATGTAAGCGTAGAGTGAGCGTGCACTGTAATGTAAGTGTAGAGTGAGTGTGCACTGTAATGTAAGCGTAGAGTGAGCGTGCAGTGACTAATAATTGTACAGTCTGTGCATTGTGGAGTGTACAGTGTGATGAGAGTTTGAATTGTGTATTGAGTATTCAATGAGTGTGTAGTGTACAGTGAGCATGCATTCTGTATTGAGTGTACCATGAGTGTGCAGTGTATAGTGAGTGCAGTGTGAATTGTATAGTGAGTGTACAGTGATTGACCAGATCTCTAATGCAGATTACACAGCAGGTGATTAAATCTACAGTAGTTATATCTATGTAGTATATAGTAGTTATATTCTTGTACATAGGGGCAGTATTATAGTAGTTATATTCTTGTATATAGGGGCAGTATTATAGTAGTTATACCCTTGTACATAGAGGCAGTATTATAGTAGTTATATTCTTGTACATAGGGGCGGTATTATAGTAGTTATATTCTTGTACATAGGAGGCAGTATTATAGTAGTTATATTCTTGTATATAGGGGCAGTATTATAGTAGTTATACCCTTGTACATAGAGGCAGTATTATAGTAGTTATATTCTTGTATATAGGGGCAGTATTATAGTAGTTATACCCTTGTACATAGAGGCAGTATTATAGTAGTTATATTCTTGTACATAGGGGCAGTATTATAGTAGTTATATTCTTGTACATGGGGTCAGTATTATAGTAGTTATATTCTTGTACATAGGAGCAGTATTATAGTAGTTATATTCTTGTACATAGGAGCAGTATTATAGTAGTTATATTCTTGTATATAGGAGCAGTATTATAGTAGTTATATTCTTGTATATAGGAGCAGTATTATAGTAGTTATATTCTTGTACATAGGGGGCAGTATTATAGTAGTTATATTCTTGTACATAGGAGCAGTATTATAGTAGTTATATTCTTGTACATAGGGGCAGTATTATAATAGTTATATTCTTGTACATAGGGGCAGTATTATAGTAGTTATATTCTTGTATATAGGGGCAGTATTATAGTAGTTATATTCTTGTACATAGAGGGCAGTATTATAGTAGTTATACTCTTGTACATAGGAGCAGTATTATAGTAGTTATATTCTTGTACATAGAGGCAGTATTATAGTAGTTGTATTCTTGTACATAGGGGCAGTATTATAGTAGTTATATTCTTGTACCTAGAGGCAGTATTATAGTAGTTGTATTCTTGTACATAGGGGCAGTATTATAGTAGTTATAATCTTGTACATAGAGGCAGTATTATAGTAGTTATATTCTTGTACATAGGGGGCAGTATTATAGTAGTTATATTCTTGTACATAGGGGGCAGTATTATAGTAGTTATATTCTTGTACATAGGAGCAGTATTATAGTAGTTATATTCTTGTACATAGGAGCAGTATTATAGTAGTTATATTCTTGTACATAGGGGCAGTATTATAGTAGTTATATTCTTGTACATAGGAGCAGTATTATAATAGTTATATTCTTGTACATAGGGGGCAGTATTATAGTAGTTATATTCTTGTACATAGGGGCAGTATTATAGTAGTTATATTCTTGTATATAGGGGCAGTATTATAGTAGTTATATTCTTGTACATAGAGGGCAGTATTATAGTAGTTATATTCTTGTACATAGGAGCAGTATTATAGTAGTTATATTCTTGTACATAGAGGCAGTATTATAGTAGTTGTATTCTTGTACATAGGAGGCAGTATTATAGTAGTTATATTCTTGTACCTAGAGGCAGTATTATAGTAGTTGTATTCTTGTACATAGGGGCAGTATTATAGTAGTTATAATCTTGTACATAGAGGCAGTATTATAGTAGTTATACTCTTGTACATAGGAGCAGTATTATAGTAGTTATATTTTGTACATAGAGGTCAGTATTATAGTAGTTATACTCTTGTACATAGGGGCAGTATTATAGTAGTTATATTCTTGTACATAGGAGCAGTATTATAGTAGTTATATTCTTGTACATAGAGGCAGTATTATAGTAGTTGTATTCTTGTACATAGGAGGCAGTATTATAGTAGTTATATTCTTGTACCTAGAGGCAGTATTATAGTAGTTGTATTCTTGTACATAGGGGCAGTATTATAGTAGTTATAATCTTGTACATAGAGGCAGTATTATAGTAGTTATACTCTTGTACATAGGAGCAGTATTATAGTAGTTATATTTTGTACATAGAGGTCAGTATTATAGTAGTTATACTCTTGTACATAGGGGCAGTATTATAGTAGTTATATTCTTGTACATAGGGGCAGTATTATAGTAGTTATACTCTTGTACATAGGGGCAGTATTATAGTAGTTATATTCTTGAACATAAGAGCAGTATTATAGTAGTTATATTCTTGTACATAGGGGACAGTATTATAGTAGTTATATTCTTGTACATAGGGGCAGTATTATAGTAGTTATATTCTTGTACATAGAGGCAGTATTATAGTAGTTATATTCTTCTACATAGGGGGCAGTATTATAGTAGTTATATTCTTGTATATAGGGGCAGTATTATAGTAGTTATATTCTTGTACATAGAGGCAGTATTATAGTAGTTATATTCTTCTACATAGGGGGCAGTATTATAGTAGTTATATTCTTGTATATAGGGGCAGTATTATAGTAGTTATATTCTTGTACATAGGGGCAGTATTATAGTAGTTATATTCTTGTATATAGGGGCAGTATTATAGTAGTTATATTCTTCTACATAGGGGGCAGTATTATAGTAGTTATATTCTTGTATATAGGGGCAGTATTATAGTAGTTATATTCTTGTACATAGGGGCAGTATTATAGTAGTTATATTCTTGTACATAGGGGGCAGTATTATAGTAGTTATATTCTTGTACATAGAGGGCAGTATTATAGTAGTTATATTCTTGTATATAGGGGCAGTATTATAGTAGTTATATTCTTGTACATAGGGGCAGTATTATAGTAGTTATATTCTTGTACATAGGGGCAGTATTATAGTAGTTATATTCTTGTACATAGGGAGCAGTATTATAGTAGATATATTCTTGTATATATGGGGCAGTATTATAGCAGTTATATTCTTGTACATAGGGGACAGTATTATAGTAGTTATATTCTTGTACATAGGGTCAGTATTATAGTAGTTATATTCTTGTACATAGAGGGCAGTATTATAGTAGTTATATTCTTGTACATAGAGGGCAGTATTATAGTAGTTATATTCTTGTACATAGGGGCAGTATTATAGCAGTTATATTCTTGTACATAGGAGGCAGTATTATAGTAGTTATATTCTTGTACATAGGGTCAGTATTATAGTAGTTATATTCTTGTACATAGAGGGCAGTATTATAGTAGTTATATTCTTGTACATAGGGGCAGTATTATAGCAGTTATATTCTTGTACATAGGAGGCAGTATTATAGTAGTTATATTCTTGTACATAGGGGCAGTATTATAGTAGTTATATTCTTGTACATAGGGAGCAGTATTATAGTAGATATATTCTTGTATATATGGGGCAGTATTATAGCAGTTATATTCTTGTACATAGGGGACAGTATTATAGTAGTTATATTCTTGTACATAGGGTCAGTATTATAGTAGTTATATTCTTGTACATAGAGGGCAGTATTATAGTAGTTATATTCTTGTACATAGGGGCAGTATTATAGCAGTTATATTCTGGTACATAGGGGACAGTATTATAGTAGTTATATTCTTGTACATAGGGTCAGTATTATAGTAGTTATATTCTTGTACATAGAGGGCAGTATTATAGTAGTTATATTCTTGTACATAGAGGGCAGTATTATAGTAGATATATTCCTGTACCGTCCTGATAATCGTCAGCTCTGTGGGCTACCTCCCCTTGTATCCAGGCATATTATGTGCTTCATGTCGTTTGTATGTCACATGTAATGGCAGATGAGCCTCCCCTTTGCGTGTGATGCAGGGGTCAGCGGCACAGCATGGAGAGGTCTCCCGTTTGTCTGATCATTGATATAGCAATGAGCGGTTTTCCTGGGAATCGGAGCACGTTGCAATAGTTAAGTGCTGGTGGATTCTTTTCTGCCTCAGCGTTTTGTCTGGTTCCAGACGTTGAGAGATGTTTGGGAGAGCAATAAAAGCAGAAATAAAAGCAGAAGTGACGGCTCCTGTCGCGGCTCCGTCTCACACAGCTGGGATTAAATAGCCAAGAAATATGACACATAAAACATTCATAGAAATTGCTTTGCTGCTTTAACACCCGCTACAATGTGCAAAACCCAGGAGAAAACCGCGACTATGAAGAGAAACCGAGCCGAGATGCGATGATCCCACTGATGATGCTTCAGAGGAAACAACGCAAGGACATTCCCTTTAAATTCAGGCATCTGTACAATTCTCTGATTGATACAATCGCACCAAGTAGGATCATTTAACCTCGACTCCACTCCAGGCCGTCCTGTCCTCATGGATATGGCTCACCGTGTGGAAGAATAAAAATGCACCAAGATGAGGAGAGGGCGGCTACTTTTTATCATTGTTATCTTTTTATCCACAACATCAAGGCTTCGTATCCATTTGATGTGACAGGAGTTGGGAGACCATGTGCCGCTGCTGTAAAGGGGCTTGCTGGTCTAAAGGCCCCGTCACACACAGAGATAAATCTGCGGCAGATCTGTGGTTGCAGTGAAATTGTGGACAATCAGTGGCAGGTTTGTGGCTGTGTACAAATGGAACAATATGTCCATGATTTCACTGCAACCACAGATCTGCCAAAGATTTATCTCTGTGTGTGACAGGGCCTTTAGACTCTTTTTAAAGATGACCCGTTCCCCCTTTTTGCCCTTTCAAATAAACCTGGGGTGCATCACTTCAATACACTGTGTGCGGTCACTTTTCTTTTCAGAAATCCTCCTACAGCGGAGACATCCCCCTACCATGCAAGATATAAAATGAGCAGACGAGACCCAACATGGTCTAGAGGAGCTGGGACATAGTGATACTATAGAAAAGAAAAGCTTAAAAAAAGACAAAAAGTCTTGGACAGGGGTAGGCTACTTTTATGCAGGAGTCTTAGACAGGGGTAGGCTTTACTTATGAGGGAATCAATCAAGAAATAACGTCTGGAACACCATTCCGAGTCTGAACTGGGTGCAAAAACCTAAAAAAAAATCTACACTATATGGAGAGAAGGTATGCACACCAGTGACTATGCAAGGGGAATATAGGAAAAGCAGAAACTGCTGTGTGAATACTGACATGAAAAATCCAATAGCTATACAGTTAGGTCCAGAAATATTTGGACAGTGACACAAGTTTTGTTATTTTAGCTGTTTACAAAAACATGTTCAGAAATACAATTATATATGTATAATATGGGCTGAAAGTGCACACTCCCAGCTGCAATATGAGAGTTTTCACATCCAAATCGGAGAAAGGGTTTAGGAATCATAGCTCTGTAATGCATAGCCTCCTCTTTTTCAAGGGACCAAAAGTAATTGGACAAGGGACTCTAAGGGCTGCAATTAACTCTGAAGGCGTCTCCCTCGTTAACCTGTAATCAATGAAGTAGTTAAAAGGTCTGGGGTTGATTACAGGTGTGTGGTTTTGCATTTGGAAGCTGTTGCTGTGACCAGACAACATGCGGTCTAAGGAACTCTCAATTGAGGTGAAGCAGAACATCCTGAGGCTGAAAAAAAAGAAAAAATCCATCAGAGAGATAGCAGACATGCTTGGAGTAGCAAAATCAACAGTCGGGTACATTCTGAGAAAAAAGGAATTGACTGGTGAGCTTGGGAACTCAAAAAGGCCTGGGCGTCCACGGATGACAACAGTGGTGGATGATCGCCGCATACTTTCTTTGGTGAAGAAGAACCCGTTCACAACATCAACTGAAGTCCAGAACACTCTCAGTGAAGTACAGTTAGGTCCAGAAATATTTGGACAGTGACACAATTTTGGCGAGTTGGGCTCTGCATGCCACCACATTGGATTTGAAATGAAATCTCTACAACAGAATTCAAGTGCAGATTGTAACGCTTAATTTGAAGGTTTGAACAAAAATATCTGATAGAAATTGTAGGAATTGTACACATTTCTTTACAAACACTCCATATTTTAGGAGGTCAAAAGTAATTGGACAAATAAACCAAACCCAAACAAAATATTTTTAATTTCAATATTTTGTTGCGAATCCTTTGGAGGCAATCACTGCCTTAAGTCTGGAACCCATGGACATCACCAAACGCTAGGTTTCCTCCTTCTTAATGCTTTGCCAGACCTTTACAGCCGCAGCCTTCAGGTCTTGCTTGTTTGTGGGTCTTTCCGTCTTAAGTCTGGATTTGAGCAAGTGAAATGCATGCTCAATTGGGTTAAGATCTGGTGATTGACTTGGCCATTGCAGAATGTTCCACTTTTTTGCACTCATGAACTCCTGGGTAGCTTTGGCTGTATGATTGGGGTCATTGTCCATCTGTACTATGAAGCGCCGTCCGATCAACTTTGCGGCATTTGGCTGAATCTGGGCTTAAAGTATATCCCGGTACACTTCAGAATTCATCCGGCTACTCTTGTCTGCTGTTATGTCATCAATAAACACAAGTGACCCAGTGCCATTGAAAGCCATGCATGCCCATGCCATCACGTTGCCTCCACCATGTTTTACAGAGGATGTGGTGTGCCTTGGATCATGTGCCGTTCCCTTTCTTCTCCAAACTTTTTTCTTCCCATCATTCTGGTACAGGTTGATCTTTGTCTCATCTGTCCATAGAATACTTTTCCAGAACTGAGCTGGCTTCATGAGGTGTTTTTCAGCAAATTTAACTCTGGCCTGTCTATTTTTGGAATTGATGAATGGTTTGCATCTAGATGTGAACCCTTTGTATTTACTTTCATGGAGTCTTCTCTTTACTGTTGACTTAGAGACAGATACACCTACTTCACTGAGAGTGTTCTGGACTTCAGTTGATGTTGTGAACGGGTATTTCTTCACCAAAGAAAGTATGCGGCGATCATCCACCACTGTTGTCATCTGTGGACGCCCAGGCCTTTTTGAGTTCCCAAGCTCACCAGTCAATTCCTTTTTTCTCAGAATGTACCCGACTGTTGATTTTGCTACTCCAAGCATGTCTGCTATCTCTCTGATGGATTTTTTCTTTTTTTTCAGCCTCAGGATGTTCTGCTTCACCTCAATTGAGAGTTCCTTAGACCGCATGTTGTCTGGTCACAGCAACAGCTTCCAAATGCAAAACCACACACCTGTAATCAACCCCAGACCTTTTAACTACTTCATTGATTACAGGTTAACGAGGGAGATGCCTTCAGAGTTAATTGCAGCCCTTAGAGTCCCTTGTCCAATTACTTTTGGTCCCTTGAAAAAGAGGAGGCTATGCATTACACAGCTATGATTCCTAAACCCTTTCTCCGATTTAGATGTGAAAACTCTCATATTGCAGCTGGGAGTGTGCACTTTCAGCCCATATTATATATAGAATTGTATTTCTGAACATGTTTTTGTAAACAGCTAAAATAACAAAACTTGTGTCACTGTCCAAATATTTCTGGACCTAACTGTAGGTGTATCTGTCTCTAAGTCAACAGTAAAGAGAAGACTCCATGAAAGTAAATACAAAGGGTTCACATCTAGATGCAAACCATTCATCAATTCCAAAAATAGACAGGCCAGAGTTACATTTGCTGAAAAACACCTCATGAAGCCAGCTCAGTTCTGGAAAAGTATTCTATGGACAGATGAGACAAAGATCAACCTGTACCAGAATGATGGGAAGAAAAAAGTTTGGAGAAGAAAGGGAATGGCACATGATCCAAGGCACACCACATCCTCTGTAAAACATGGTGGAGGCAACGTGATGGCATGGGCATGCATGGCTTTCAATGGCACTGGGTCACTTGTGTTTATTGATGACATAACAGCAGACAAGAGTAGCCGGATGAATTCTGAAGTGTACCGGGATATACTTTCAGCCCAGATTCAGCCAAATGCCGCAAAGTTGATCGGACGGCGCTTCATAGTACAGATGGACAATGACCCCAAGCATACAGCCAAAGCTACCCAGGTGTTCATGAGTGCAAAAAAGTGGAACATTCTGCAATGGCCAAGTCAATCACCAGATCTTAACCCAATTGAGCATGCATTTCACTTGCTCAAATCCAGACTTAAGACGGAAAGACCCACAAACAAGCAAGACCTGAAGGCTGCGGCTGTAAAGGCCTGGCAAAGCATTAAGAAGGAGGAAACCCAGCGTTTGGTGATGTCCATGGGTTCCAGACTTAAGGCAGTGATTGCCTCCAAAGGATTCGCAACAAAATATTGAAAATAAAAATATTTTGTTTGGGTTTGGTTTATTTGTCCAATTACTTTTGACCTTCTAAAATGTGGAGTGTTTGTAAAGAAATGTGACAATTCCTACAATTTCTATCAGATATTTTTGTTCAAACCTTCAAATTAAACGTTACAATCTGCACTTGAATTCTGTTGTAGAGGTTTCATTTCAAATCCAATGTGGTGGCATGCAGAGCCCAACTCGCCAAAATTGTGTCACTGTCCAAAGATTTCTGGACCTAACTGTATGTAAGAATGAAGGTATGAAAAATGGAATCTGCATTACTGCCATGAACATATGAATAAAGAGAAATTTAGCTACTGAATTGATCAATGCAACAGACCCCAACACTACGCCAAAGTATTTCTCTACGTTGGGGTCCCTGACTAGTGTGTATCCTCTCATGCAGTTAAAAAACTTACCGTGTATGGGAAGCTGAGACCCCGGCTATATGTGCGTATAATGTGGACTGGCAATAGGTGTGATGGGGCCGGGTTCACAAACGAAAGTCATTATTCACACAGCAGTTTCTGCTTTTCATATATTCCCCTTGCATAGTCACTGGTGTATACCTTATCTCCATATAGTGTGGATTTTTTAGGTTTTTTGCACCCAGTTCAGACTTAGAATTGGTGTTCCAGACGTTATTTCTTGATTGATTTGTAGTCTTTCGTTTGTGAACCCTCCCCAACCACACGTATTGCCAGTCCACATTATACATATATAGCCGGGGTCTCAGCTTCCCATACACGGTAAGTTTTTAACTGCATGAGAGGATACACACTAGTCAGGGACCCCAACGTAGAGAAATACTTTGGCGTAGTGTTGGGCTCTGTTGCATTGATCAATTCAGTAGCTAAATTTCTCTTGATTCATATGTTCATGGCAGTAATGCAGATTCCATTTTCATACTTTCATTCTTACATATAGCTATTGGATTTTTCAAGTCAGTATTCACACAGCAGTTTCTGCTTTTCATATATTCCCCTTACATAGTCACTGGTGTGCATACCTTCCCTCCATATATTACTTATGAGGCAGTCTTGTACAGGGGTAGGCTTTACTTATGATGGAGTCTTGGACAGGGGTAGACTTTTCTTATGTGAAAGTCTTGGACAGGGGTAGGCTTTTCTTATGCGGGACTCTTGGACAGGGGTAGGCTCTTATGCAGGAGTCTTGTACAGGGATAGGCTTTACTTATGCTGGTGTCTTGTACAGGGATAGGCTTTTGTTTTGCGGGAGTTTTGGACAGGGATAGGCTTTTCTTATGTGAAAGTCTTGGACAGTGGTAGGTTTTCTTATGCGGGACTCTTGGACAGGGGTAGGCTTTTCTTATGCGGGACTCTTGGACAGGCGTAGGCTCTTATGCAGGAGTCTTGTACAGGGATAGGCTTTACTTATGCTGGTGTCTTGTACAGGGATAGGCTTTTGTTTTGCGAGAGTCTTGGACAGGCGTAGGCTCTTATGCTGGTGTCTTGTACAGGGATAGGCTTTTGTTTTGCGGGAGTCTTGTACAGGGATAGGCTTTTGTTTTGCGGGAGTCTTGGACAGGGGTAGGATTTACCTTTGCAGGTGTCTGGCTGAGTGACTGTGCCGGATTTTAATTTACTTACACGAAGGAATGAGATCCTCAGTATCCAGGGACCTCATTTGTAGACTTCTTCTGGAGAGTTCTTTCTGTCTCTTTAGGCCGCCATACACATTACACCGGTGTTTCCTAAACTCCGGTCCTCACCGCCCCCGACAGCTCATGTTTTTAGGATTTCCTTAGTATTGCACAAGTGATGACTTGATTCCATCACCTATTCAATGGTAAGGAAATCCTGAAGATATGACCGGTCGGGGGCGGTGAGGACTGGAGTTTTGGAACTACTGGTTTACACCAAAGTTGTTCCAAATGGACGATTTGGACCCAATTGACTTTGTCCCTTTGGTTTTTTATATGAAAACATCAGTCATTCCCGAGCGATCTGTCATGCAGCTAGAAATGTTTGTTGTCCAAAAGTTGATGGCTCAATATCTCAAGAATAGAATGCCGAATGTTTTGTCCGAAAAATCCATCGACCATGTCTGATATTTTCATACAACGATCATCCATGACACAATGTGTCTGTGCTGATGGGTCCGTTATTCCATCCCTCCGGGAACGCCTTTGTACATTATTCATCGAAAATGTATGGATTCAACTGAACCATATTTATACAATGTATCATGTGTGTATCATGCGGTCGCGCAAACACGTATCATCTCGTGTATGGAGACCTTACATGTGTGAGTGTAGCAGAGAGTGAATCAATGAGTGACTGAACTTGTAAGTGAGTGGGCGACTGAGTGGGTGCATAATTTAATAAATGGATCAGTGAGTGGAGGGTGAGATGGTTCGTGATTAAACTGTTGGGTGAACGAATTAATGAGTGAGGGGTTGACAAAGTGAGTGAGCGAGCAAAGGCGAGTATAGGTTTACTCTGTAAGTGATTGACTGAGGTGATGAGTGAGTGGGTAAGTGATGAAGCTGGTGGGTAAGTGATGAAGCTGGTGGGTAAGTGATGAAGCTGGTGGGTAAGTGATGAAGCTGGTGGGTTAGTGAGTAAATCAGTGACAAAGTGTGTGAGTAAACAGGTGAGTGATTGGGGAAACTATTGAGCTAATGAGTGAGGGGTAGAGAGGGTGAGTGATTGAGCTGATGTATGTTAATAACTGAGTCAATGTGAGAATGAGTGAGCGGTTATTAGGCTGGTGAGTGAGTGAATGGATGAATGAGTGAGTGAGCAGACAGCTGAGTAACTAACGTACTCAGAGAGTGAGGGAATTAATGAGTGAACTGGTGGTGTGTGCCCGATTTAATGTCAGTCAGTGACATAGTGGGTGAATAAGTTTTTGGGGAAGGTAAGTGAATAATTGAGTGGGAGAGCAAGTGCTGACTGATGGTAAGTGAGTGCCTATACAGGACAGTGAGTGGGTGAGGGATTGTCTGGGTGGCAGAGTGAGTGCCTATACAGGACAGTGAGTGGGTGAGGGATTGTCTGGGTGGCAGATTGACTGGCTATACAGGACAGTGAGTGGGTGACGGATTGTCTGGGTGGCAGAGTGAGTGCCTATGTAGGACAGTGAGTGGGTGACGGATTGTCTGGGTGGCCGAGTGAGTGCCTATACAGGACAGTGAGTGGGTGAGGGATTGTCTGGGGGGCAGAGTGAGTGCCTATACAGGACAGTGAGTGGGTGAGGGATTGTCTGGGGGGCAGAGTGAGTGCCTATACAGGACAGTGAGTGGGTGAGGGATTGTCTGGGTGGCAGAGTGAGTGGCTATACAGGACAGTGAGTGGGTGAGGGATTGTCTGGGTGGCAGAGTGAGTGGCTATACAGGACAATGAGTGGGTGAGGGATTGTCTGGGTGGCAGAGTGAGTGCCTATACAGGACAGTGAGTGGGTGAGGGATTGTCTGGGTGGCAGAGTGAGTGCCTATATAGGACAGTGAGTGGGTGAGGGATTGTCTGGGGGCAGAGTGAGTGCCTATACAGGACAGTGAGTGGGTGAGGGATTGTCTGGGTGGCAGAGTGAGTGCCTATACAGGACAGTGAGTGGGTGAGGGATTGTCTGGGTGGCAGAGTGAGTGCCTATACAGGACAGTGAGTGGGTGAGGGATTGTCTGGGTGGCAGAGTGAGTGGCTATACAGGACAGTGAGTGGGTGAGGGATTGTCTGGGTGGCAGAGTGAGTGCCTATACAGGACAGTGAGTGGGAGATGGATTGTCTGGGTGGCAGAGTGAGTGCCTATACAGGACAGTGAGTGGGTGAGGGATTGTCTGGGGGGCAGAGTGAGTGCCTGTGTAGGACAGTGAGTGGGTGAGGGATTGTCTGGGGGCAGAGTGAGTGCCTATACAGGACAGTGAGTGGGAGATGGATTGTCTGGGTGGCAGAGTGAGTGCCTATACAGGACAGTGAGTGGGTGAGGGATTGTCTGGGGGGCAGAGTGAGTGCCTATACAGGACAGTGAGTGGGAGATGGATTGTCTGGGGGGCAGAGTGAGTGCCTATACAGGACAGTGAGTGGGTGAGGGATTGTCTGGGGGGCAGAGTGAGTGCCTATATAGGACAGTGAGTGGGTGAGGGATTGTCTGGGTGGCAGAGTGAGTGCCTATACAGGACAGTGAGTGGGTGAGGGATTGTCTGGGGGGCAGAGTGAGTGCCTATATAGGACAGTGAGTGGGTGAGGGATTGTCTGGGGGCAGAGTGAGTGCCTATACAGGACAGTGAGTGGGTGTGGGATTGTCTGGGGGGCAGAGTGAGTGCCTATATAGGACAGTGAGTGGGTGAGGGATTGTCTGGGTGGCAGAGTGAGTGCCTATACAGGACAGTGAGTGGGTGAGGGATTGTCTGGGGGGCAGAGTGAGTGCCTATACAGGACAGTGAGTGGGTGAGGGATTGTCTGGGTGGCAGAGTGAGTGCCTATACAGGACAGTGAGTGGGTGAGGGATTGTCTGGGTGGCAGAGTGAGTGGCTATACAGGACAGTGAGTGGGTGACGGATTGTCTGGGTGGCAGAGTGAGTGCCTATGTAGGACAGTGAGTGGGTGACGGATTGTCTGGGTGGCAGAGTGAGTGCCTATACAGGACAGTGAGTGGGTGAGGGATTGTCTGGGGGGCAGAGTGAGTGGCTATACAGGACAGTGAGTGGGTGAGGGATTGTCTGGGGGGCAGAGTGAGTGCCTATACAGGACAGTGAGTGGGTGAGGGATTGTCTGGGGGGCAGAGTGAGTGGCTATACAGGACAGTGAGTGGGTGAGGGATTGTCTGGGTGGCAGAGTGAGTGGCTATACAGGACAGTGAGTGGGTGAGGGATTGTCTGGGTGGCAGAGTGAGTGCCTATACAGGACAGTGAGTGGGTGAGGGATTGTCTGGGTGGCAGAGTGAGTGCCTATATAGGACAGTGAGTGGGTGAGGGATTGTCTGGGGGCAGAGTGAGTGCCTATACAGGACAGTGAGTGGGTGAGGGATTGTCTGGGTGGCAGAGTGAGTGCCTATACAGGACAGTGAGTGGGTGAGGGATTGTCTGGGTGGCAGAGTGAGTGCCTATACAGGACAGTGAGTGGGTGAGGGATTGTCTGGGGGGCAGAGTGAGTGCCTATATAGGACAGTGAGTGGGTGAGGGATTGTCTGGGTGGCAGAGTGAGTGCCTATACAGGACAGTGAGTGGGTGAGGGATTGTCTGGGTGGCAGAGTGAGTGCCTATATAGGACAGTGAGTGGGTGAGGGATTGTCTGGGGGCAGAGTGAGTGCCTATACAGGACAGTGAGTGGGTGAGGGATTGTCTGGGTGGCAGAGTGAGTGCCTATATAGGACAGTGAGTGGGTGAGGGATTGTCTGGGGGCAGAGTGAGTGCCTATACAGGACAGTGAGTGGGAGATGGATTGTCTGGGTGGCAGAGTGAGTGCCTATACAGGACAGTGAGTGGGTGAGGGATTGTCTGGGGGGCAGAGTGAGTGCCTATGTAGGACAGTGAGTGGGTGAGGGATTGTCTGGGGGCAGAGTGAGTGCCTATACAGGACAGTGAGTGGGAGATGGATTGTCTGGGTGGCAGAGTGAGTGCCTATACAGGACAGTGAGTGGGTGAGGGATTGTCTGGGGGGCAGAGTGAGTGCCTATACAGGACAGTGAGTGGGAGATGGATTGTCTGGGGGGCAGAGTGAGTGCCTATACAGGACAGTGAGTGGGTGAGGGATTGTCTGGGGGGCAGAGTGAGTGCCTATATAGGACAGTGAGTGGGTGAGGGATTGTCTGGGTGGCAGAGTGAGTGCCTATACAGGACAGTGAGTGGGTGAGGGATTGTCTGGGGGGCAGAGTGAGTGCCTATATAGGACAGTGAGTGGGTGAGGGATTGTCTGGGGGCAGAGTGAGTGCCTATACAGGACAGTGAGTGGGTGAGGGATTGTCTGGGGGGCAGAGTGAGTGCCTATATAGGACAGTGAGTGGGTGAGGGATTGTCTGGGTGGCAGAGTGAGTGCCTATACAGGACAGTGAGTGGGTGAGGGATTGTCTGGGGGGCAGAGTGAGTGCCTATACAGGACAGTGAGTGGGTGAGGGATTGTCTGGGGGGCAGAGTGAGTGCCTATACAGGACAGTGAGTGGGTGAGGGATTGTCTGGGTGGCAGAGTGAGTGGCTATACAGGACAGTGAGTGGGTGAGGGATTGTCTGGGTGGCAGAGTGAGTGGCTATACAGGACAGTGAGTGGGTGAGGGATTGTCTGGGTGGCAGAGTGAGTGCCTATACAGGACAGTGAGTGGGTGAGGGATTGTCTGGGTGGCAGAGTGAGTGCCTATATAGGAAAGTGAGTGGGTGAGGGATTGTCTGGGGGCAGAGTGAGTGCCTATACAGGACAGTGAGTGGGTGAGGGATTGTCTGGGTGGCAGAGTGAGTGCCTATATAGGAGAGTGAGTGGGTGAGGGATTGTCTGGGGGGCAGAGTGAGTGCCTATACAGGACAGTGAGTGGGTGAGGGATTGTCTGGGTGGCAGAGTGAGTGCCTATACAGGACAGTGAGTGGGTGAGGGATTGTCTGGGTGGCAGAGTGAGTGCCTATACAGGACAGTGAGTGGGTGAGGGATTGTCTGGGTGGCAGAGTGAGTGCCTATACAGGACAGTGAGTGGGTGAGGGATTGTCTGGGTGGCAGAGTGAGTGGCTATACAGGACAGTGAGTGGGTGAGGGATTGTCTGGGTGGCAGAGTGAGTGCCTATACAGGACAGTGAGTGGGAGATGGATTGTCTGGGTGGCAGAGTGAGTGCCTATACAGGACAGTGAGTGGGTGAGGGATTGTCTGGGGGGCAGAGTGAGTGCCTATGTAGGACAGTGAGTGGGTGAGGGATTGTCTGGGGGCAGAGTGAGTGCCTATACAGGACAGTGAGTGGGAGATGGATTGTCTGGGGGCAGAGTGAGTGGCTATACAGGACAGTGAGTGGGTGAGGGATTGTCTGGGGGGCAGAGTGAGTGCCTATACAGGACAATGAGTGGGTGAGGGATTGTCTGGGGGGCAGAGTGAGTGCCTATACAGGACAGTGAGTGGGTGAGGGATTGTCTGGGGGGCAGAGTGAGTGCCTATATAGGACAGTGAGTGGGTGAGGGATTGTCTGGGTGGCAGAGTGAGTGCCTATACAGGACAGTGAGTGGGTGACGGATTGTCTGGGGGGCAGAGTGAGTGCCTATACAGGACAGTGAGTGGGTGACGGATTGTCTGGGGGGCAGAGTGAGAGCCTATACAGGACAGTGAGTGGGTGACGGATTGTCTGGGGGGCAGAGTGAGTGCCTATACAGGACAGTGAGTGGGTGAGGGATTGTCTGGGGGGCAGAGTGAGTGCCTATACAGGACAGTGAGTGGGTGAGGGATTGTCTGGGGGCAGAGTGAGTGGCTATATAGGACAGTGAGTGGGAGATGGATTGTCTGGGGGGCAGAGTGAGTGCCTATACAGGACAGTGAGTGGGTGACGGATTGTCTGGGGGGCAGAGTGAGAGCCTATACAGGACAGTGAGTGGGTGAGGGATTGTCTGGGGGGCAGAGTGAGTGGCTATACAGGACAGTGAGTGGGTGAGGGATTGCCTGGGGGCAGAGTGAGTGGCTATACAGGACAGTGAGTGGGTGAGGGATTGTCTGGGGGGGCAGAGTGAGTGCCTATATAGGACAGTGAGTGGGTGAGGGATTGTCTGGGTGGCAGAGTGAGTGCCTATACAGGACAGTGAGTGGGTGAGGGATTGTCTGGGGGGCAGAGTGAGTGCCTATATAGGACAGTGAGTGGGTGAGGGATTGTCTGGGGGCAGAGTGAGTGCCTATACAGGACAGTGAGTGGGTGAGGGATTGTCTGGGGGGGCAGAGTGAGTGCCTATATAGGACAGTGAGTGGGTGAGGGATTGTCTGGGTGGCAGAGTGAGTGCCTATACAGGACAGTGAGTGGGTGAGGGATTGTCTGGGGGGCAGAGTGAGTGCCTATACAGGACAGTGAGTGGGTGAGGGATTGTCTGGGGGGCAGAGTGAGTGCCTATACAGGACAGTGAGTGGGTGACGGATTGTCTGGGGGGCAGAGTGAGAGCCTATACAGGACAGTGAGTGGGTGACGGATTGTCTGGGGGGCAGAGTGAGTGGCTTTACAGGACAGTGAGTGGGTGAGGGATTGTCTGGGGGCAGAGTGAGTGCCTATACAGGACAGTGAGTGGGTGAGTGATTGTCTGGGGGCAGAGTGAGTGGCTATATAGGACAGTGAGTGGGAGATGGATTGTCTGGGGGGCAGAGTGAGTGCCTATACAGGACAGTGAGTGGGTGACGGATTGTCTGGGGGGCAGAGTGAGAGCCTATACAGGACAGTGAGTGGGTGAGGGATTGTCTGGGGGGCAGAGTGAGTGGCTATACAGGACAGTGAGTGGGTGAGGGATTGTCTGGGGGGCAGAGTGAGAGCCTATACAGGACAGTGAGTGGGTGAGGGATTGTCTGGGGGGCAGAGTGAGAGCCTATACAGGACAGTGAGTGGGTGACGGATTGTCTGGGGGGCAGAGTGAGTGGCTTTACAGGACAGTGAGTGGGTGAGGGATTGTCTGGGGGGGCAGAGTGAGTGCCTATACAGGACAGTGAGTGGGTGAGGGATTGTCTGGGGGGCAGAGTGAGTGGCTATACAGGACAGTGAGTGGGTGAGGGATTGTCTGGGGGGCAGAGTGAGAGCCTATACAGGACAGTGAGTGGGTGAGGGATTGTCTGGGGGGCAGAGTGAGTGGCTATACAGGACAGTGAGTGGGTGAGGGATTGTCTGGGGGGCAGAGTGAGAGCCTATACAGGACAGTGAGTGGGTGAGGGATTGTCTGGGGGCAGAGTGAGTGGCTATATAGGACAGTGAGTGGGAGATGGATTGTCTGGGGGGCAGAGTGAGAGCCTATACAGGACAGTGAGTGGGTGAGGGATTGTCTGGGGGGCAGAGTGAGTGCCTATACAGGACAGTGAGTGGGTGAGGGATTGTCTGGGGGGCAGAGTGAGTGGCTATACAGGACAGTGAGTGGGTGACGGATTGTCTGGGTGGCAGAGTGAGTGCCTATACAGGACAGTGAGTGGGTGAGGGATTGTCTGGGGGGCAGAGTGAGTGGCTATACAGGACAGTGAGTGGGTGAGGGATTGTCTGGGGGGCAGAGTGAGTGGCTATACAGGACAGTGAGTGGGTGACGGATTGTCTGGGGGGCAGAGTGAGTGGCTATACAGGACAGTGAGTGGGTGACGGATTGTCTGGGGGGCAGAGTGAGTGGGTGAGTCAGAAGTGAATAGGTTTGTGGTTGAGTGAATGACGGAGCAGTCGAGTGATCGATCCAATTGGTGAATTAATAAATCTCATTAGTCCGGTGATAATTAGTGGCTGTTGGGTGCATTTTCCGGGCAGATGGTGTGTGAGCGGATGCCTGTCAGTGGCAGCTCCCTGCCCGGGATGTCAGCCCCGGTGACAGCCCCTCACTCTGCAGACTTCATCGCCGGAGGACTCTCTTCTCCCACTCTTCCATGTCACTTACCATCCTCTCCGGGACAGATCGCCTCTCACCTGCCGACAGGTCAATAGGAGATCTCCAGCGCCGGCGGCGGATCCGGCTGTGGCCTCTGATCTCATTCACCGGACGTCAGGCTCATAATGCGCTCATGTCAGGCCGGAGAAGCCGGTAATTACACATCACAGGAAGACGCTCCCCTGCAAACCCAGGGAACATTGGGGCCCTAGGCAGGACTCGGAAATGTATATACCCCCCTCTGTAGATATAATATACACCCCAAACTGCTGAGCTGGAGGGTTCACAAGGCACAGATCTGAAATGAAAAATTCTTACATTGACCACAGCAGCGCCGAGTATTTCAGGAAATGAGTGATCATGACCTGATCTGAATAGTATAATGAAAGGAGCATGGGCCAATGTGTGCAGAGTATTTCAGGAGAGGAATGGGAAAATATTTGGGGGGCAGTGACCCTCATTCATGTGACGAATGGGGTGTGATGGGGCCGATGATGTGAGGAGGCAACAGAGGGAGATTGAGACTGAATTACATGGTGGAAGGAATACAGCACAGAGTATTTCAGGAGCAAAGGGGCCTCAGCAGCACAGAGTATTTCAGCAGGGGGTATGTTGTAGGGTGCAGTGAGCTACTCTTGTGATGATCTCAGGACCAGGCTGCAGGTGACAGGGTCGGTGCCATCATGTGAGCATGAGAAGCAGACAGCCGGGGATACCGGCTCCTCCAGCAGCACAGAGTACTTCAGGAGATGAGTGCTGATCCTGGGAAACAGCCTAATGTTGTCTGTGATTTATGTGTACATATTTTCGCAGGGACGGTCTCATCTTCTAGAGATGATGATGATGAAGATGATGGGACTGTGGGGTGAGGCCGCTGTATCTGCGGGTGTCCTGTATACTGTGAATGCATATTCTCCCCTCCCCCAATCTGACCATTTTCAGTCTGAGTCACTGATCAGGGGACGGTGCTGGCAAATTTGATGGTTGCAAATAAGCAGAGATTACCTGGAGTCAGGCGGTGGAATAAGTGCAGGGGCGGCCGGGATCTGCTTGTCACCTGGAGTCAGGCGGTGGAATAAGTGCAGGCGGCGGCCGGGATCTGCTTGTCAGGCTGATTTGCTTTGTCTTCTGGTTCATCGGCTGGAGATGAGGAATATCACAATCCAATTATATCTCTGCACAGGTTATTACAGCCCGGGGCGGGCAGTCGTGGGGGGCTCTGATAATGGCCATTACCTGGGATAGATTTATTCTCCACTCACAGCTGATCGCATGTGTTCTCCCATTCTAACGGATGGGTCATCCTTGTATGTTCAGAGAACGGTGCACCCGGGCCTGGCCGTGCTCGCTCATCACTATGTATCACATTCAATGTCATCCTTACAATTAATAAGGTGCAGTACCACACATGGCCTGTATCCAGGTGTGGCGCTGTTTTTTACAACCACTTCAATCCGCTTGTTAACAGTTGATTGTAATCAGACAATTAAAGAAAAATAATCAAACAATACTGTTACACAGTCACAATTAAAAAGCTATTTTGTATCTATCCCTCTATCTATCCCTCTATCTATCCCCTCTATCTATCCCCTCTATCTATCCCCTCTATCTATCCCCTCTATCTATCCCCTCTATCTATCCCCTCTATCTATCCCCTCTATCTATCCCCTCTATCCATCCCCTCTATCTATCCCCTCTATCCATCCCCTCTATCCATCCCCTCTATCCATCCCCTCTATCCATCCCCTCTATCTATCCCCTCTATCTATCTATCTCTATACCTCTGTCTATCTATCACCTCTATCTATCCCTCTATATCTATCTATCTATTTATTCATCTATCCCCTCTATCTATCCCCTCTATCTATCCCCTCTATCTATCCCCTCTATCTATCCCCTCTATCTATCCCCTCTATCTACCCCTCTATCTACCCCTCTATCACCTCTATCTATCCCTCTATCTATCTATCCCTCTATCTATCTATCACCTCTATCTATCTATCACCTCTATCTATCCCTCTATCTATCTATCTATCTATCTATCCCTCTATCTATCCCCTCTATCTATCCCTCTATCTATCTATCTATCTATCTATCCCCTCTATCTATCCCCTCTATCTATCTATCTCTATACCTCTGTCTATCTATCACCTCTATCTATCCCTCTATATCTGTCTATCTATTTATCCATCTATCCCCTCTATCTATCCCCTCTATCTACCCCTCTATCTATCTATCACCTCTATCTATCTATCTATCTATCTATCCCCTCTATCTATCCCCTCTATCTATCTATCTATCTATCCCCTCTATCTATCCCTCTATCTATCCCTGTATCTATCCATCTATCTATCCCCT